>NC_056727.1:649616721-649641721 GCF_019279795.1 Protopterus annectens
ATTTCTCCTTACTGACACTGAAGAAGAGTTGTGAGAACTTGAAAGCTTTGTTGTTGTTTTAATAAATGTTATCTCAAGATGGTCGGACTACTGGTGTATTCTATTTCATATTTTATGTGGTTTTCCTGTGTGGTCCATTTGGCTACCTTGCAGTTTTTTATCTATTTGGATTCCTTGCTGTTAGTTACTTGGCAGTACATCTCCAACGTTTTAGCCAGCAGCTATATCTATTATGAATTTTCAGTTAAGTGGTTCTGCCCGTACTTTGCAACAAGTGTTACTCGTAAGTGACAATCTGTTTATGAATTTAACTAATAAAAATACCAATATGAACTTTGATAACGCTCTGCCTGATAACAAGGATAGTTTATTGAAGAGAATTTTTGAACTGGAAACCCTTGTGCAAAAATATAAAATACTTCAGTGGCAGAAGATAAGCTTCTCTGCATACCTTGAGACTGGAATAGTATCTAGAGGTTTATGAATCACCAAGATGTAGAATTATGTGAATAAATATCCCGTTCTACTAAAAATGTGGCAGGAACTTAATCTAAAATTAAGCTTCAATTATATGAGGCTTATGAATTATTTTTTTCCCTCAGATAGAGAACCAACTGTCACAGAAAATTAATGATTATGAACAATAAATAATAAATTCAGCCCATTTTACTGATGTATCAGCTGAAATTCAACAGATGCTTGATAAATTAATAACTTTTGAAAATAAGCTAATCCAGTCAAAAAAAGCTTTAAAAAATAATCATTCTAATATAAGTGAAAGTCTGGCAGATGACTACTCTCTAATGAATAATCTTTCAAGTCAAAATATTAGAGAAAATACTGCAACTTCCTCTACTACTTCTAACCAATCATCACATGTGAGCAGCTCGCTAGATGATCTAGATGACTTCACCTCACTGACTGCTAATGCAGCTGAATGTAATCCATCAGCCCTGATGGTAGTACCATGGAAAGTTAATCAACAAATATTTTAGTAGAATTGAGCCGGCAATGGATGTTATTTCTAACAGTACTAAACATTTTTTAGACTCAGCGAGACAGCAGAAACAATGCCCCAATTTAATCTCACTTCCCTTACAGGTACTGAACAAAGTAAGGTCAAAGAGTCGAACAAGGGGGAGAAGCAGAACAAGAGAACACAATGGAAAATCAACTACACTGATTCAGATGGGGCCAAATACTGGAAGCAAAACAGTAAGGAACTGATTAATTTGGAACATAATGTATTGAATTTGTCAAATATTAGTCTTTCAGAGATTGATCTACAATTGTTGAATAAAGGTTAACTTTTATCCCATCTGTTGATGGGAATGCAAATGATAGCCTCTCAGAAATTGAGGCTATTTGTTAGGAATCTGGATCTAAAGGACATGTATAAAGGGGCAGAGACTGACCTAAATGCTATATTAAAATGCTCTAATACTTTTGTCCCTAACAGTACTCCTACAACTAAGGCATTTTATAACTTATGCAAAAATGAGTTATATCAAATGTACTTTGAGAAAAATAAAAATAAGTTTTATAATATATGTAAAGAAGAAAGGCAAACATTAATAAATTTCTGCAATTGTGATGATTTAACTATTAAACCAGCTGACAAAGGAGGGAAAATAGATGTAATGAATGCTGATGACTGCAAATATTGGATGCTGAATTTGCTTTCATTAACACGTTTAGATGAATCAGTAGATTAGAAGTTAATAGTATTCTTTATAAAGTAAAATATGTTCTCTTTTCTATATGATTTATTGATGCAACATTCTATTATGCCTGATATATATAATTATTTGTATACAGCAAATCCAATTACCCCTGTTATATATGGCCTCACAAAGATTCAAAAAAATCCAACTATCCCTCCAATGAGGCTTATAGTTTCAGGGAGTCATTGGATTACTACAGCCATATCCAAATATCTAGGAAATGTATTGCACAGTCTACTTAAGAAAAGTAAAAGCTATATTAGAGATACCAATGATTTCTTAGCTGCACTGCAAAGCTGGGTATGCGAATATTTTTCTAGTGACATATTGCTTGTCACGCTAGACATTAAGTCACTATTTACAGTGACTCCTAATGATATCGGAATACAATATATTAAAGAATTCCTCTGCAGTCATAGTGACTTTTTAGGGACTAAAGTAGAACTTGTCTGTTGTATGCTAGAAGTAGTGCTTATTAATAATGTTTTTATATTTAAGGATGAAGTCTACCATCAGCTACTAGGTGTTGCCATGGGCACCCCCGTAGCTAATACTTATGTGAATCTAATATTATCTAGATAAGAAGAATTATTTGTTTATGACTCCAATGATACTTTTTATAATGGGAATTTAGTTTTTTTACAAAAGTTTTGTAGATGATGTCTTCCTTCTTCAGAAGGGAGATGTCGATAGTCTGCATATGTTTGTTGAATTTTGCATGGCACCCACCAATTTTCTTCAGGTTGAGTTAAAGTTTTCAAAAGCTAATGTGAATTTTTTAGATCTCGCTATTAGTTTGGTGAATGGAAAGTTGAAAACTAATATTTATAAGAAAAATGTTCAAGCAACTAGATATGTTTCTGCCAACAGTATGCACCCGAAACCTGTTTAAAAGTGTGGTAAGAAGTCAGTTTATGAGAGCTAGTATACTGAATACAACTGATGATGGTTTGTTAAAGAAATAAAGGATATGGATGATGATTTTGCTTTAAGAAACAATGACCCAAACTTAATTCATAGTAACAAATTTTTATTGACTCAGAGAGAGAGATAGAATTGTGAAACTTTATTAATTAAGAAATCAGTCTGATTTAGAAAATAATTATAATGCTGGAGTTTATAGACAATTTAGTTATATCACAAAATATAATTGACAGATACCACAGATAAGGTCTATAATAGAAAATAATTAGTGTATACTTAAGTCAGACAATGAACTAAATAAACTAATTAGTGATAAACCTTACTTTGTTTATAAAAAGGAGAGGAATTTGAAGCAATATTTATGCTATAAGTATACTAAATGTAATGTCATAATAATAAGAAGGGAACTTTTCCTTGCTTAAATTGTATACTGTGTAGACATAGTAACCCATCTACTCAGTTTATGTATCCTGTTTCACAAAAAGTATTTAATTTTAAAGTGTATGCAACTCGTACAACAGAAAATGTAGTAAATTGAGCAAACTGTGAAAAATGTTCCAGCTTTTATATTGGTAAAACCAATCAGAAACTGAAAGACCGAATTTTATCACACCTCTCAGAGATTCAAAGTAAAACTGAATCAAATGTCTTGTATAAACATATTTCTTTTAATGGAAATGAATTTACATTTAGAGTTTTATAAAAAAGTTTTTCCTAATAGAAGAGGTGGTGACATAGTTAACAAAACTGAAATATAAGAGTATATAAGTTAATTAATTACTTCAGGGCAGACCATTCACTAGGCCTTAACCATATGAATTGTGTGAAAACTCTACTGAAAGATAAACAAACCTATGTCACATAGCCTTAATTTAATATTTTAATATTTTATATGCTTTTTAATATATGTTATATGTTATTGTTATTGATAAATTTGTTTGGTTTTGTTCATATGATTTAATGATGTGACTTGATAAGCTGGCTGTTAATTACTTCCACTATTTAAACTGTTTGTAATTTTACCTTACTGACACTGAAAAAGAGTTGTGAGAACTTGAAAGCCTTGTTGTTTTAATAAATGTTATCTCGAGATGGTCAGACTACTGATTTATTCTATTTCATATTTTATGCAGTTTTCCTGTGTAATCCATTTGGCTACCTTGCAGTTTTTTATATATTCAAATTAAATACAGATTCATAAGATATAGTGAGTAGAATCAAAACTACTAAATTAATACACTTGTATAGTATCCATAGTGGACAGAGTTAGGATGGTATACTTCAAAGTACAGGTGTGGTAGAGTTGCATAGTTCATTAGTTGCCAGGTGATACTTAGGTTATTTAAAAGCCTGATGTGATTTGAAAGTTTATTCCATGTCTTGAAGATGGTGACCAAGAATAGCAAGTCACTGTAATAACTAAGATTTATTTGCATAACATCTTAAGAGTTTTATTTGATATATGCCTGCCATCAGATGATATTTGACAGCGAGGGTGTTTTAAGTAAATGCTGAAGTATTTTGTGTGATTTGAGTATCTGGGTAAAGGTAATATGCTGAGGAAGTTCAAACTAGTTGAGGGTATTGTGAGCTGTGCAGTGATGCGAGTGGTTTGGGAGGCTGCATGTGAATTTGCTAATTTTATTGTACGTCCTTTCTAGCTTGTGTTTGGTGGAAGAGTTGAGATTTGTAAATATTGTTGAGGCATATAGGAGTATAGGAAGGAGAAATGAGGTGGCAGCTATTTTTACTATGATCATTTAGCATGTGTTTTGCTCTGAAAAGACAGCCTAGTTTGCAGTGTGCCTTTTAGATCTCAGTAACAATGAGCAGATCAAATTTTAACTTGTTATCAATGATAACTGCTAGTAATTTTGTGTTGGTGATGTTTTCACTTTTAGTGTTGTTTGAGGAGACAACATTAAGGTCAGTGTTGTTTTGATTTATATTTTTAGGAAAGAATAGGATTTGTTTGGCATTATTGGGGTCAAAGGGCAATTGACATTTATTTAGACATTTTTCTATAGAAGAGAAAGCTTCTTGTGTGATCTTGTCTAAGATGTAAGATTTGTGGCTGTGCAAACTAAAGTTGAGCTGTCAGCATACTGCATTATGTTGGTGAGTTTTGATTCCTTGTGCATGTGATTAATGAAGATTTTGAAAAGTATTGGACCAAGTATGGAGCCTTGGGGGACTCATGTAGTGATTGGAGGGAGTGTGGAGTGGGAGTCATTCCATTTTACAG
Source organism: Protopterus annectens (assembly GCF_019279795.1). NCBI lineage: Eukaryota > Metazoa > Chordata > Ceratodontiformes > Protopteridae > Protopterus > Protopterus annectens. The sequence continues at coordinate 649,621,615 of NC_056727.1, forward strand.
ACTAAGTGCCATTGTTTTGGAAGCTTGTGAACACATTAGTTGAAGGAGTTGCAAGGCCTACAAGATGTAACCTTTGGAGAAGAAGTTAAAGTGGGACCATGTCAAAGGCTTTTGACAAGTGCAAGAAAAAGGGGGAAACAAAATTACCCACATTTTTGTCTGATTTAATGGTATCTTGGATATTCATTTATCAGTCACCTCAGCATCTTATTCATCTGCAATGACTTTATCAGAGCTTCTTCCTTTCCCTGATTCGTGTTCCTTAGCACACTGTACTTACTCTTGCTCTGGTATATATCTATGTGTGTATATATATATATATATATATATATATATATATATATATATATATATATAAAACAGGCAATCAAACTATTGAAAGTCTAAAAACTAAGTCATACACCATAACAGTTTGAATCACAAAGGTTCAAAGCAAAATAAAATATGCACCTCAAACCTCCTGCTAATTATATATACGAACTCTGAGATCACAATACAGTGGGGAAAGGGTAAATTCCCTGATTTTCTACTGTATTACCTGTTTCACAAACTCCACTTAAAAAAGCTGGCACTTTCGATCAGCTGTACAGCTTTTTTGCAGTTTGTCAAGTTGACTTGATGGGTTGAGTGTAACTCATACATAGAAACACACGCTCACACACACACACACACACACACACACACACACACACACACACACACACACACACGTATATATATATATATATATATATATATATATATATATATATATATATATATATATATATATTTATATGGGTTACCTTCACTTCCCCACTGACATTCATTTGACTGAGACCAAATGACTGACACTTCACTTCCCCTAAAACTCATTTCCCTGACAATTAGTACTGGCAGTGTGTAGAGCAATGTAAGGCAAGTAAAAGGAATATGCCCTTTTCCCCACTGTAGTGTGACCCTGGAATTAGTGTATATAGTTAGTGGGGTGTGAGGTGCATATCCGGCCACCTAGTTTGGTTTTACTGAACATTATAAAACCAAACGCAGAGAATATAAAATCAAACTATGTGCAGGGCTATGCCTCCCACACACCCCTAACTATATATACCAATAATATTTTTAGTGTATCTGCTATGGTGGTAGCCATCTGTAATTATGTAGTAGCATCACTCTCAATGTAATGAGTAAGTCATACTCCTTAGTAAGTGGCAGAACATATTCTTTTTTTTTATTGTCCCTAACTGCTTTATAGTCTTCAGCCTTCCTATAGCTGGCTAGGTCCAATCAGTTTCCCTTTCTTTGCATTGGAAGCAGACTGCTAAAGACCATCATCTAGACATTCATCAAAGATTTTTCTCATGATGTTAGACTTAGACTTCAGTCCCATAGTGGCTGGCATTCAGAGTCACTGATAAAAGGACCTGCAACATCCCTCTTGTAGTGTAAGGACATGCAGACTTCCATAACACCTTCCTAAGGACTCTTGGAAGTCTACAGCCTCCTATGGGGAGACCTGGTCTACATACTGCACAGCTTTTCCCCTGTCTGTCTATTAGATCAGGTGCTGCAGCACATAAGACAGCCTTGCTATCATTGGCATGAATGAGCTGAAGTTCTTCATTTACTCCTGCCTCACCCAGTGGTCTCCATTGCTTGTGCTGCTAAATGAACTGACATTGTATGTGTCAAAGTGAAACATCACTGTGTATCACACAGATGGGTATAAACCACTGTCAAAGATGTAGTCCAAGCACTAGTACTCTGAAATGTAAACAGAGCAAAGATATCCAGTCTGGACCTTAGATCATTGTCCTTTGGAAACAAATGTTTACAAAGAAGTAAAGTTCATAATTGACTTTTCTATATTTTAAAGTCAATTCTAGAGCATTTCTGATAACAGGTTGGATAGCTGGGTTGTTATCTTTAATTAGAAGTACTAATTTCTATCTAACACTATAGTGTTCCACTTCGAGATTTTTCCTTTGTAATTGGTAAACATATTATAGGGTATTTTAGCATAATTAAAAAAAGTATCACAAAAATAGAAAATGTAGGACCCCCACATATTTTTTCAGACTGTTATGTTCAGTTAATTTTTAAGAATTATCTATGTTTATAATGAAGGGAACCCTCTCAGATCTGCAGAGGTTTTGTTAAAACCTGGAAATTATGTTAATACATATTGCAAAAGTATTCTCAAAAAAATTAACACATTTATTTTTAATAATTAGGCATTGATGTTTTATTCCTGATGTAATGTTAGTCTTAGATATACATTTTCTGTTCTGTTCGTATAAATTAAATATAAAATGTTTTATAATAGTAAAAAATGCTAGCAAAAAATATTTATCCTCTGACACCTTCAATTTACTACTACAAAACTGTGATTGGTCCCCATTAAAAACAAAACTGTAAATGGACTTAGCTGTAGAATACTTCAGTAACAAATTCCTTGAAATATTAAATAATCTTGCCCCCCCCACAGAAAAATTCACCAAAAAACAAATGGCTACCATGGCTTTCTAAAGAAACAAAATAAACTAATGAAACGAGACAAGGCCTGGTCACTATATCAACAGTTTGGCTCCACAAATGGGGTGGTAAGTTGTCCTAGTGAAATCCAGGTAACCACAGATACTGGAATCAAATTAGATTATATTGAAAAAGAACTATGCAAACTGGATCCAAACAAAGTGCAGGTAGGAGGCGGAATAAGTAACAATTACCTGAGAACACTTAAGCAAGAACTTACACTACCATTACATCTATTATTCACTAGGTCATATAAATATGGGGAGATTCCTCAAGATTGGAGACATGCACTTATTAAACCTGTTTTTAAGGGAAAAGGGAGTAGGACAAATCCAGAATCATATAGACCCTTGAGTCTACTTTCATGCTGTGGAAAAACAAATGAAGAAGGTAATACTGGATAAGTTATTGTCAGAACTGGATAGGTTGGGACTTGAAACCATATATCAGCATGCATATGTTGAAAATAGATCTATTACCACCTGTAACATGATGTTCTATAACAATATAATAAAAGCTATGAATGAAAAATTGTGCTGTGATGTGATTTATATAGATTTAACGCCAGCATTTGACAGGGTCATGCACAAAATACTGATCAATAAATTAGTACAAGTAGGTATTGATGTACTGTTGAAAAGATGGATAGCTGCATGGCTTACAAATAGGACATGGAAAGTATCACACACTAACTGGACAGGTGAAATCCTTGGTTACAGTCAAGGTGTCCCATAGGGCTCTGTACTAGGCATTTACTTGTTTAGATTGTATCTTTCAGACATAACTTTTTCATCTGAGGTGTTTCACAGTCTATATGCTGATGACCTGAAATTGGGTAAACTGATTACAAGTGTTACAGATAAGGCATGTCTGCAAAATAATTTGACTAAATTGACCATTTGGGCACAGGAGAATAATATGTTGATAAATACATCAAAAACTAAGCATATGAGATTTGGAAGACATAAACTGAATGGTGAATATTTAATACAGCACACAGTGATTGAAATTGTAGACTCATTTAAGGACCTGGATATATGGGTAGATTTAGCTATGAGTTTTCCTAATCATATCAACCAATTGGCTAGTGATAGTTATAGAACTATAGGTTGTATAAAAACATTTATAAAGTCTAGGAAATCAAACATAATGAAGTCATTGTTTGTTAGTTACATTAGACCCAAACTTGAGTATGGAATAACAATATGAAAACTCAATATGAAAACAAGCATGAATAAACTGGAAAGAGTACATTGGAAATATATTAAGGGCATCCATGGATGTGAAAATCTAAGTTATTATGTTGTATCTTTCATTTTTTCCCAGTTAGGGGTCGCCACAGCGGAACTCCAGTCCGCTAATGATTGACAGTAGATTTTTACGTACCGAGTTGCCAGCCCTGACACACAACCTTCAACGAAGGTACGCCCATTCACGCATGTCTCCACACAGAAGACACTTTAGCTGAGAATCGAACAGGACAACGTCTTACTGTGAGTCGACAATGCTACTGCAGCACCACTACCACAGTGAAAATCTAAGTTATTATGAAAGACTAAAATATCTGAACTTATACAGTGTCTCTTACAGATATTTAAGAGGAGATCGTATTCAGGTATATAGGGCATTTAGGGAAAACTACCTCTGGGAATGTTTGGGATTATCAAAAATACTAGACAATCATCAGATAACCTATGTAGAAGATTCTATAGGAATGAGAAGTGTACTAATTGGTTCTCTGACAGAGTCAGATGCTTGGAACAGACAACCGAATTACATTAAAGCAAGTACTAGTTTAGATACTTTTAAGAACAGCCTGGACATTTATTATGGGAACAAGTGTTTTGGCAGATTGGCAAGCTAGAAGAGCTTTAATGCCCATGCTTGAAACATTTGTATATATGTATGTATATATGTATATCATATGACCAAAAATAACAATCTCACCCTTTACAAACAACTTAGAAACCATGCTAAGAAAAACATCATCAAGGATAAAAGAACCTTTTTCCTCACCTACTAACAAAAAATACCAGCACAATCCACAAAAACTCTGGCAGAATATCAACCATCTCCTTAACCCCAATAAAACCTCTACCCCTGCTCCCCTCACTACTAACTCCTCTGTTCCCTTAGCCTCACAATCAATTCCCACTTCATCAACTGTATCACTTCTGTCCTAGACAACTAAACAATCCCACCACTCACTGTCTCTTCCCCTACCTCTAATGATGCCAACTATTTCTCCTTTATTCCCATTCCAACTTCCTACATAAAAGACAACTCCTATGTAAATTAAAACCCTGTTGCTTAGCTGCCAACCAACTTCCAAATGAATACCTAAAACTAGCTGCCCCATCCATCGCCTACCCCATATCATTACTAATAAACCACTCTATCTCAGAACAATGCATTCCCAAATGATGGAAAATCTCTCATATCATACCACTTCATAAGGGCGGCCCATCTACAGACATAACTAACTACTGTCCCATTGCCATTCTATCCCCTCTTGCCAAAATTCTACAGAAATGTATCCAGCAGCAAATCATGAATCACCACATGACTAACAACCTACTCTCCAGCACCCAGCATGGCTTCACACCTAAACACAGTACTAACTCAGCCCTCACAACCTTTGCAGAGACCATTCGCCACCTCAAAAATGAAGGGCAACTAATCTCAGCCATTTCCTTAGCTATGTCAAAAGCTTTTGACACAATGTCCCATCAGCTGCTCTTCAACAAACTTGCCACTTAAAATCTCAATACCACACCCCTAACATGGTTTCAAAGTTATCTATCTGACCATCAACAGGCCACTAAATGGGCAAACAGCTTCTCCCCACTATTACCAGTCACCACGGGGGTACCACAAGGCTTTATACTTGGGCCGCTCCTCTTCATAATATTTACCAGCAACCTATATACTGCCACCCAACATGGCACCGTCATCCAATATGCAGATGACTCCTCCCTTATCTGCTCAGCCCACTCCCCACAAGAACTCTTAACACAAAATGCAATCATCATTTCAAGACATTGAAAAGTACTTCACCAGCCATCAACTCATCCTAAATTCAAATAAGACCAAGCTCATAATTTTCTCTAATAAATCTTCCAAACCCAGTACCCAGTCCCTCTGCATACTATCTAACAACGGTACAGAAACTGAACCCATCAATCAGACCAAGCTGCTAGGGGTAATCATAGATGACTCACAAAAATTTGATAAACACATCTATCTGACCATCAAAAAAATCCCCTCTATACTAGGTGCTCTATACAGGGTTAAGCCTCACCTTACACAACAAGCTAGACTGGCCACTGCAAGATCCCACTTGCTATCCAGCCTCCTGTACTGCTCTGAGGTCTTTACTAAAATATAAAGAAACAACCTAAATAAACTAAACTCCTGCTATAACAGAATAGCTAAGTTTGTCACCAACCAACTCCACAGAACACACCACTGAACTGCTCTCCAACAGCTCAAATGGCTAGAACTTTCCAACCTATTATTACCAAAACAACTTTCACTTGCCCATAAAATCATATTCAACCCTACCGACTCCCCAGCTCTATCAAACCTAGTCCAGCCAAACACAAACGGTAGACTCCTCAGGTCATCCAACAAACGAATGCTAAAAGTAACCCAGTCTCACAGCTATGATGGAGACTCCCTCTATTCCCATAAAATAGCCAAAGACTGGAACACCCTTCCTCAACAGATAACTAAAAACCCCAACCTCTCCACATTTAAAACTACCCTGAAAGACTATTTAAATGATAATTGACTATGCCCCTGTATTGCTCCCAACTCAAATTCTTCCTATTTTTTCCCACTCATCTCACACATGTTAGCCCAAATAGTGCTCAGCCCACATAGGGCTATTCCACTATCTGTCTTATCCTTATTAATCTTTGTTCCTTCACATGACCTAACTTGTAAAACTACATGACCAATTTTTAGTCTTTCAGAAGTGACTCACCTTGTAAAGCTACATGACTTATGTACCTCATGTATAATGTAAAAAAAAATAGTATTCCTGTATACCTGAAACATGCATTTTATATTGTAATGTTTTTGATGAGCTCATTTACATATTTTGTTAGCAATGTACTAAAACTAAGATTACTGCTTGCACCTTAATAGTGTTCTTTTTGTTGTAGAGCTTTTCTCCCCGGGTCTCCACTGAAAACATGTTTTTTTTTCAACCCAGTCGGACACTACCAGTTTAACAAATGTAAATAAATAATTATTTACTTGACTGGGGTGTCCATTCCCTTCCATTTTCAATGTTTTGATCTATTTTTAGTTTATATATCTATCTATCTATATATATATATATATATATATATATATATATATATATATATATACATACATATATATATATATATATATATATATATATATATATATATATAAACTAAAATATACATATATATATATATATATATATATATATATATATAAACTAAAAAGATTACAACTTGGAATGTGTGTGTGTGGGTGTGTACATATATATATATAGATAGATAGATATAAACACCCAAGGTCAACTATCAACCACAAAAGGTTGAAATAAATGTAACTGACACAGTAGTACACATGCACTGAGACAAAATCTCTGTGCTTTCAAATTAAAAACAAAAACATCATACGGTAAGTTTGCTTACTCAGCTATGACATTGGTATCATTAGATGACTATTGCATTAGCCTAAGCTATATGAGATGAATATCAGTGTTTAGAATATTGCAGTACCTAAGCTATATGGGATGAATATCAGTGTTTAGAAAGAAAGGGAGAAGGAAAAAGAAGGGTCAGACTCTGGAATCCCCTGGAGAATGGTCTTAGCAAAGCATGTTCTGGACCCAGAGAGCTAATCCATTTTGTTGTGCTTGGTAAAGTTGTGCTCAATTAACCATGTTGCTGCCTCTGGTATATTTCCAGAGTATTCCTCTTCCCACAAAGCCAGTGTAATTGTCCAAGACTGCCAATCACCAGAAAGCTTAATAACTGTTTTACAGGTGACAGCTTAGAATCTGTGCTTATATTCCGATCCTGGTGAGAGTAGGAGCAGAGTGCAGTGATTCCTGACTCTTTCTGGTTGGAGTCCTTGTGACTAGCACTTGCTCTAAAACCTGCTGGAAAGCACTAGGAAGCCTTAAACTGACACAAGCACTCACCTCTCCTTGTTAATAAGGAGAAACAATTTGTAGGTATTAAACAGCCTATAATTGCAAAGTACCTTGCCAATGTTAGGGAAAACAGCTCTTGTACTTTACAAAAAAAAAAAAGAATTTAACCAGGCATGTCCATGGGTCAGCTTCCAGTGATTTCTCCTGTCCACCTGGTGAATCTGGCCATATTTGGGCAATGCAGCAATGGCCTCATGTACACAGGCAACCCTCTCCTCCTACCACCCAACACTACAATCTGAGAGAGATGCACTTACATAATCAAACTGGAAGCAAAGCTCTCCAGCCAAGATTGTGCTAGACAAACAAGAGGAGAAGGTTAATACCTGCACTACACCTTAAGCAACACATAGCCCTTCTAAACCCTCACTACCAACATCCACGCGTAGCAACACTAAACCCACATATGGAGATGCCCTTAACATTAACCTGCCCAACAACAAGGACTTCTGAAGCTGAAACGCAAACAAACACCAATCACAACCAAAGTATCACACAGCTCATAACACCAGTGTGCCACCCAACAACAGCCCCTAAGGCAAGACAATGTACCCAACACTTTAGTCATAGGTGACTCTATAGTCAGGCACACTGATGTCCCACTCACCAGGCTGAGCAAGGAGAAAATTACAGTCAGCTGCCTGTTGGGTACCAGGATCTACCACATAATGCATGCAGTCAAGTCACTCCACAACATGTACACATACAACTCTGTCATTGTCCATGTTGGAGTGAATGACTTGAGACATACCTCCCTGGACTATATGAAAAGAGACATGGAAGAGCTCTCGGATCATGTGACCCAGGTAGGTATGACCCTAGCCCTGAGAAGCATCCTGCCTTCGCCCAGAATGATACCACAGTATAAGGACAAAATGATTGACTTCAACAATTGGCTAAGCTTCTGGTGTCATTCAAAGGTGATCCAGTATCTGTCTGCCTGGGATGACATGATCGACAAACCACGATGCTTTGCCAGAGATAGTCTGCAACTGTCGCTCCTGGGATTCAGGTTACTGGCTAAGGATCTTGCCACCCCTATAGTGCCTTTTTTAGGCAAGGCTCAAAGGACAAAACCATCATTGAAACAGGTACAAGTATGCAAAATCTGAAGGTAATGCTACTCAATGCTAGAAGTCTAAACCTCAAAATGCACTCTCTTAAGGCATGCCTAAAAATAAAGAACATCGGTATCTGTGCAGTAACTGAGACCTGGCTCAAGGCTCCAGAGAGCAACCCTGCAATACCAGGCTACAATCCTTACCACACTTTTTGGCCACCAAACCAGGACCGAAACATTAAAGGTGGAGGAGTGTCCATATTCACCAATGATATTCACACCTCCAGGCTAGTTGCCCAACACAATGCATCCGAAATTCTCCAGGTGCAACTAACACTAGGTAAGACTGCAATCCAAATTGTAGCTTGCTACAGATCCCCCACCATGCCCCAAAATCCTCACTACACTTTTCTAAACATACTGGAAAATATTAAGATACAACAAAAAACACCCTAATACTGGGTGATTTCAACTACCCAGCCATTAACTGGGAAAACTACTCATGTACCAACACCTTTGCCCAATGGAATACTGGGTGATTTCAACTACCCTGCCATTAACTGGGAAAACTACTCATGTACCAGCACCTTTGCCCAGTGGTTCTTGGAATTCATAAATTCTAACGCCCTGGATCAACTAATCCATAGTCCCACCAGGGGCTCCAATATCCTGGACCTGGTCATTACCAACATGTGAAATTGATGCTCCACACCAGTGGTTGCCCCCTCGTTGGTTAGGTCCGACCATAAGCTAATCACCTTTGACATCCACATCCCACCCCCATCCCCCAGTAAGGAAACATCCATAAAAAACTTCTTCAAGCCCAACTTCATGCAGACAGGAACTGAAAGTTTGACTGCTGAATCCTGTACTAAAGCACTGTATGAACACATTCACTCATGCATGAATTGTGCATCCCAAATAGAACTAAGACACATTCCTCCAAAAAAAGGAAGCCAATTTGGTGGTCCCCTGTTATAAACAAACTATACAACAGAAGGAAGAAACTGTTGCAGAAAAAAGGAAAATCCCAGGATGCAAAAAACTCCCTTACCAGCCTCAGTAAGAAGCTGAGATCCCTCATAAAACCCTCCAAAGCTAGTTACAAAAATAAAATTGCCAAAGATTCCAAAGACAACCACAAGACATTCAATACCTATGTCAAGAATCTAAATGGCAATGTTCAGATCTGCTTTGAGCTACAACAGAATGGCATTAAATATACTGATCCCAAGGACATTGCCAATATCCTGGCAGATAGATTCAGTGCCAATTTCACCCCCCCTCTCACCCCCTAAATGGAGCATCTCAATACAGAAAGATTGCCAAATTCCAGTAATTATGCTCACACAGGTGAAAACCACACTCTCCTGAGCTAGGAATACAGCATCCATGGAACCAGACAGCATCCCGGGCAGTGTACTACATGAACTACAAAATGAACTGCCACCTCACTCATAGCCTCACCTCAGGCTTCATGCCCACTGAGTGGCACAAAGCTACAGTTATCCCACTCCACAAGGGGGGATCCACCTTGGATCCTGGGAAATACCATCCCAACAGTCTGATGAGCGTGATCTGCAAGGCCATGGAACGTATTATCATGGTACTTATAAACAAATATATTGGCAACCTTCAAACACTGAACCCCACCCAGTTTGGGTTCATAAACTGCTGATTGTGTCACCTGAACCTGATTGACGTCTTCGAATCAGTCTCTAGCACCATGGTCGAGGGTAAGGCAGTCCACACAGTCTATCTGGACATCACCATGGCCTTCGACACCATCTCCCACTCTGGAATCATAGATAAACTTACTAAGTTGGGCATAAATCCCTACATCACTTGATGGGTTGCCAACTGGCTTACTGACAGAACCCACACTGTAAAAGTAGCAGACTCCAAATCCAGCTCCAGACAAGTGACAAGTGGAGTACCTCAGGGTTCAGTTCTGGGGCCACTTTTGTTTGGCATCTACTTCTCTGAAGTACAGGCCAACACTGAGGGACTCTGACTAACAAAGTTCACAGATGACTGCAAACTGGGAGCCATTATTGAATCCCCAAATTATGTGGATATTCTACAAAAGGGCCTTACAGAAACAGATGCTTTTTGCCAGTGCCATGGGCTCAAGCTCAATGCCAAGAAGTGTATAGTTATCTCCTTTGGGAAAAAACATGTATCCATGAATTACCACATAGGTGAAAGTACACTAAACACTGAAAGTGTGATAAGAGACTTAGGAATATAGGTGGACAGTGGTCTTACCTTCGATAACCACATTGCCACAACAGTCAGGCAATCCTTCTATGTGGCACACCTCATCACTAAGGGCTTTTCATCCAAGAAAAAAGGAGGTCATTGTCCCACAGTACTCATCCCTCATTAGACCCATCATAGAGTACAAAGCCCCATTTGATATGTACCTCACAAGACATCTCCAACAACTAGAAAGGCTGCAGAAACACCACACTAAAAGAATCACAGGCCTAAAGCAGATGCCCTATGCCGACTGACTAAAAACACTCCATCTATAATTTGTTGCATATCATCTACTCAGAGGCAATCTCTGCTTAACATACAATGGAATGTCAAACCCAGAACTGTTGGACATGCTACACTTGACGAAATCCTAATCCATCAGAGCCACATGCTCCAGGGACCTAAACCTTGTCATCACAATGAACAAAACATGCTGGAGGAATAGGTTCCTGACCCAGAGACTCCCCATACTCTGGAATATGCTGCCCATACATGTCAAGCAGAGCGTCTCCTTGGCCCTCTTCAAAATGAGCATTGAGGACTGGATGAGAGATAGGAAATTTACATAGAGGATTACGTCAGTCACCCTGCTAGACAGGGGTCCAGGGAAGTAAATATTGTAGGAAGAAATAGCCACGGAATTGCTATGGCTAGGCTTGTATATGCCCTAGGACCAATAGCCTAGTATCAATCTATGAACCTATGAAGACTCTTGTAGTTTCGTCCTTAACTTTGCCCTGAAATATCTTGTGGTGAGAGTAACAAAAAGCAGCAGCAAGAGACAATCATGTAGAAATTGTCTTCTATCACACTACTGTCACTTTTTCAAACCTTCACAGGAAATAACAGTTGAATAGACATTGTTTAGGTTTTTGTCCCATCACTTTAGTATTTAAGTTGCCTGTGGTATATAGAATTATTTCTCCAATACTTTCTATTAGGAGAAGGGGAGATGAATAGGGTCAAAGTAAACTCTGAAACCAAGTTAGGCATAAAGAAAGGATTTGTTGTCAGATTTGCTCTACCTTTGTGGAAGATGAGCTAGGGTTAAAGCACCATAAGAGCCTGTAACTCAGACTTAAAATTAGTCTCATGAGCAGGTTAAAAATGTGTAAGTGTCTCCAGAACAAAATTCTGATCCCATAATTTAGGATTTTTACTTGGAAGTGTTTATATAGGTATTTTTATACCTCAAGAAGACTCCAAATAATTTTTCCTCAGGTAGATTGCAAAAGCTGGAAGTGTGATGGGGTAGAAAGAAGTACTTGGGAATGCACTTTTGAGACTGTATTGAGTTGGCAGACTTTGAGCAATTAGTGTAACTAAGGAAATTATATGTTTGAGCGGTGATACTAAATCAAAATCAGCTAGACATAGTAAAGCCTTGCTGAATTTAATTCTATTGGCTAGCAAAAAAGCAATTAATAGAAAATGGAACTCAAACCCATGGATTCTGCAAACTTCTGTGCAAGAATAGCTTATTCTTGCATGGAAGGGACTGTTCCCTTGCAGCACGGCAGTGCACCATGCATATTCATGAACGTGTGCTGCCATGCTTTAATACGGACATGGTTTTGTGTATGAGTGCAGGGGACATGTCCTAGAGCAGTGCACTCACAATGCACATGGCACCTGCACTCCAGAATTGCCATTCAGCAATTCAAAACGAGAGAGGGTACATACCTCGCAACCTCATAGATCCACACCTCTCAAGTGTACCTCATTATGAGGAGCATACCTCATTTGGGGTCTTAAAAAGTTCATGTTTCTCAAAGTTCCACAATGAAAGGGTCTGTCACACATTCAGTGCTAGGAATTTGTTAAGTGAACTCTGTGGTAAATAGAAATTAATTGTATTAATTCATTAAAAGATCTTTATAAGTAAAACCAGCATATTTTAATCAGCCTATGACCTTCCTAGTTGAAGTTGTTCATAAGCCATTAGAATGCATTCCACATTTTGTCCATTTGTTCCTCATTATGAGGGCTAGTGTTCCTCATGTTGGAGATAGAAGGTTGAGAGCTATGTGTAGAGCACAACAGATGGACAAATGTTGGGGGGACAAATAGTGACACAGATTTTTAAATATAGCCCATACAAACTTAGAAAGTGGATAGTATAACAGGTTTCGCATTAGCATGACTTTACCCTCAATGTGGAATTTGAAATTAACTGCCTGTCAATAGTTAACTCACTCTAATGCTAAACCTGTCATCCCAGTAAAATAAGAAAAAATTAAATCACATATATATTTTTTTCGTGCCGCTAAAAAGTTTAAGCATAGCTGAGCGGGTGTGCACTTTGTGCACCTGTGCTTAGCATAGCTTAAATATCTGAAGGAGTTAAATAGGAAAATATCCGCTAAGCAAGTAATCTGAAATAGGTGTAGTGGTTAGAGCTGCAGCTTTGCAGGCATTCATGGTCTGTGCCCCAATGAAGTCTTTTCAGTTTTACATGTGAAAGCAGTCATAATAAATGAGATAGTAAATAATATTTATCACCCAGGGTAGTGTAGCAGAACAAGAAATAATGTGTCAGTCCAGAAAAGATGCAAAACTCCCATATAAACACAAGTGCTCCATACAGTATAGTAACACAAGAATAAATGTAATGAAAGCACATAGGGGAATGTCAGGGAAGGTAAACATTAAATTATAATATGTCAGGAATGATGAATCAATCCCATAAAGCTGATAGTCTATAAAATAAAACTTAAGCAATGCTAAGCATTGCCCAGCTATGCTTACCGTGTGTAAGCATTGCTGAAATATGAATGCTAAGCAATAAGTAGCCCAGCTAAGCAGATTTGCCCATTGGTAAGCTGTGCTGAACCTGCCCCTTTAAGCACTGCCAACCTTAGCTAAGCAGGTTTGCCTGTAGCTTAGCTTAACTCAGCATATTCAAAACCATCCAATCACAGCAAAGTGTGAAAAATCAGCCATATTTAAAGCTCGCAGGTGGGAATACAGCTCATAACCAGTTGTAGCACCCCACTGTAGGCAGTATGGCTGGTGTTGGATAGGGTATGCTCTTTCGGGTGCAGTGCTGGGGCATACAGAAGTCCAAGGTCATGGTAGGACTCCTTGTTAAAAACTGTGATGTGAGATTGCTGCAGGACCAGTACCAGGGCTCCCAATACAAAGAGTAGGCCTAGAAAACATCTCAGTCTTGATCTCACAAGTGCCACTGGCATCCCTCGGACTGTTGAGCAGGTCTGGCACCACTATGCTGACTTGAAGCAAGGAAAGAGGGAGTTCTTGGTCCAGTGGGGCCAACACGCACAGCAGAGGAATGATGTCCCATGCATGTTTACCAAAGTCCAGCTGTGTATGTGATGGATAGGTATGCATAAATGTTTCTCTGTCTTCTTTACAGCTCCAGCTGAGTGGGCTGCTAACCAGGAAGCCCATGCAAGCAGGTTGCAATGGTTTTGTTGGGAGGCTGATGAGTAACAATCTAGCTTGTAGTATTCATACCAAATAAATATAAAGGAGTGCAATGTCGCCTTGCAGTATTAAAAATGTGTATGGTTTGTACTGAATAAACCAGACAGTATTACAGTAATAGTCTCATATAGGTTATATATCAGTAAAACTGTAACTGCCTAACAATAAAATTTAAAACCCTGGACTGGTTGTGTTTACTCTGGTATTGTATGAATTGAAATGTGTACAGGTTATGCGCAGCAAGTATATGTCTGAAAGCATTAAACAATCAAGTCTCATCTGACAAAGTTAGTGCCTCTGTAAGATACAAGATTAACTGATATGAAGTGTTTCATGCACCAAGATCTGATATCTGAATAGTAATGTTGTGTTAACCACTATTTTCCACACTGTGCTATGTCAAAAGGTATGTATAGGAATGTATGTATATGAATGTTGTAATTACAAGGTCATATTGTACAACCAAGAGAGAATTAGAAATAAAACATTCAAGAAAAAGGCAGTATTTTATCAATAGCTTTTTCTGATGAAACACAAACTTGTATGTTTAGCAGAAACAGCCAAGGTTTGAATCCTGGGAGTGGTAATAAGCTGTATGCATAATTTCACCTAGGATTTTATGACTATGTGTAGAAAAAGTCAGGTAGTGTTATTAGAAATTTCCTCTACAGGTCATCCAGGTAAGAGAATGTATAAAGTAGCTATAAGAAGGCTGTAGTATACACTGTGTACAAACATACCACTGCCCAAGCCAATGTTGTAGTTATACTGTGTCCAACATCCACAGTTCAACCTCAAAGCTGCAAATGACATCAAGATAACTACATTTTTATTTAACATTTGTTAACTGGGAAAGTTAGACTTGGAACAAAGCCAATATTCAGCAGCAGCCTGTGGATAAACATTCCAGATGCATGTCTTTATAATGTGGGAAAAAAACGGATCACTTGGAGAAAACCCACATGAACACAGGGAGGACATGCAGACTCCAGCCAAGAATCAAACTGGAGAACCTCTTGCTGTGAGGTGGCAATGCTATCGCTGCACCACTGTGCATACACCACGTGATCTCCCCCAAGAAATGTTCAAAAGTGTCACGCTGTCACAGCTACTGGTCCCTGCTGTCAACAACCAGGGTGACCGATAGAAATTAAAGCAGAGTATTGTAGTAGCACATACACACACACACACACACACACACACACACACACACACACACACACACACACACTATGAGTGCACATATGTAACCCTGACAATGTGAATATGGGTAGAAGTAGTCAGGTAGTGTTAACAGAAATTTCCTCCACAGGTCTTCCAGGTAAGAGATGGTATAAAGTAGCTGTAAGAAGGCTGTAATTATACACTGTGCACAAACATACCACTGCCCAAACCAAGGCCATAGGTTGGTGTAATAATACCTGTAGAGTAATGATTAGAGCAATGATCATTCAAGCTATGATCACTACAAGAATCTACATTTGTTAATTGACATCTCTCTCTCTCTTCCCCACCTTATCTTCACCGATAATCTAAACACATAAATGAATGGGTATGTTTTCCACCAAACCTACAGTTGGGACATGTGTCCTATTGTTCTACAAATGTTGAAATGTTTTCCAATTAATGTTCCCTTTTCAAATACTATCATTGGTGGCCTGTTGCTATCAATGTAACCTGCATGCTGGTGTAATGCCCAGTGTGGTTTCATACATGCATGTGTTCTGTTTGCTATGCAAATGTTCCAAATCTGTTATTTTGAATTAATGGGAGTACTCATGCATGCTGTTATAACTAATCCTGGAATTTGTTTACCATTACTAACCAAAATATGTTCTAAAACCACAACACCATAGCATGTCTGGGAAGGCTGACCCCAGTGGATCTGCCTTTCCCGCCTCATCTGACCATGACACTGGGCCCCAGCATGTCTGGGATCCACCCCAGGACCTCATTGCCTACTGGTCCTGCACCACATTTTGGTGGAACCACCTCAGGGGATGGGGCTCGTCCCCAACCTGGATGTGGGTGTGGAAAGGATCCTGTTATCTGAAGCCAGGTCCAGGGTTTGGTGCATAGTGAGCTCCACAAAGAATTGGAAGGTCTGCTATGCTAGTTTGAGGGCTGTGTGGTGCATTTAGAAGGTCAGCCTGCCCCTCCTGCTCAGCCCTCAGTACAGCCACCTTTGGGGCTGTGAAGGTGCAGTGGCGACTGCTAATGGGTGGGGACCTCAGTCCCACTGTATCTATTTGGGGGCTCATGTGCTTCATATTGCCAAACACCCCTCCCTGTCCAAGTTGTTTACCCCCCACGTGTCATATGCCACCACTGTATGCTGTCTTGTCTGTCTTCCTACCCAGCCTACCTTCCCAAATATAACTACTATCCTTCCTCAACATCCCACTCTCACCTTAGAAATAAAACAAAAGGGCAATCTGTTCCCCCCTAAAAATGTCATCCCATACATAGCTGTCCATTTTGCATGTGTCCACTGGACATATGAAATCTGGTCTAATTGGCTTCACAACACATTATTGTTGTCATCACCCCCCCCCCTCTCAGGGGATTTAATCTCCAAATTTACCTCCAAATTCAGTATATATGCACAGCTGTTGCTATAGAAGAAATGGACAGCTGTGGACCTTCCCTACACCCATCCAGTACACCCCTACCTATCTTTCATATTGTTTTTCCCTCTTTATGCCACCTTTTTCATCACTTTCCTATCACCCCTTTTTTCTTTTCTTTTAAAGAAATTAGCGAGGAGTTAAGCAGGAATAAGCAGTATTAAGCAGGAGTAAGCCTGTTTGCAAGGTGCTAAGTGACGCCTACACAGATTAAACACTTTTAAGGCTGCCTGTCAGCATATTTTACCAGAAGTTAGCATTGCTTACTGCCATGCAAACCTGCTTACAATTGCTTAAAAGTTCCTTAATGACTCTGTATCCAACAGCTCTTGTTCTTCCCAGCAACAAAATAATCAGGCCCTTGCAAGACTTGTACCAAGGACCCTCCACACCATAACCACAGCAATTTACCACTAAGCCATCTGAGCTATTAACAGAGTTGATGTTTTTTTCAAACATATTATTCAATGAAGTCATTCAACAGCAGGGAAAAGGTTTGTTAACATTAGTCACATTTTGTACATATATATAAATGTATGTATATGGAGATGCATATTTATATATATATATATATATATATATATATATATATATATATATATATATATATATATATATATATATATAAAACAAAGCAAATAAATACATACATAATTAGAAATATTTCTGTATGTACCAAAAAAAAAAATATATATATAAGATTGACAGACCATTTGATCGAAATTCATTTGGTCAACAGCTCATTTGGTCGGCAACAGTATTCAAGGCACTTAACAGGGATTTGTCCCCCTCCCCAATGTTGTGCGACCCTGGAGTTGTTATATATAGTTAGGGGGTGTGGGGGAGTTTGCCCCCTCCTATTTTTGTTTAAAAGCATGAAAATACAAGAAAAACTACACATTTTGCGGGGCTGCGCCACCCACAACCCCCCTAACTATGTATAACAACTCCAGGATCGCACAACATTGGGGAGAGGGGCAAATCCCTAAGTGCCTTGAATACTGGTTGTTGACCAAATGATCTGTCGACCAAATGAATTTCGATCAAATGGTCTGTCGATCTTCTGAAGTAGACCCATATATATATATATATATATATATATATATATATATATATATATATATATATATATATATAATGGGCCAAACTAGGGACCTCTTTTAATTATTGCCCTTATCCCTTCCTCCCCAGCAGCAACTGCTCTGCCTTGCAACAAAATAATGCCAAGTCTTGAATCCAGGGCCTGTAAACTACAATCACTGCAATGTATCATTACACCATCTGAGCTCCATCAAGGAGTGATGATTTTCCAAACATATCAGTACAGTCATTCAACAGTAGGGAAAGGAGTCTGTGGAATTATTCAGGTTTTCTATATATACATGTATATATATATATATATATATATATATATATATATATATATATATATTGAGATGCATATATGTGGACAAATCTACACGCACACACACACACACACACACATATATATATATATATATATATATATATATATATATATATATATATATATAGAGAGAGAGAGAGAGAGAGATACATCTAAATTTATATCTACATATATGCATACACACACATATATATAAAGTTGAATAAATACATATATATATATATATATATATATATATATATATATATATATATATATATATATATACATATGTGTGTGTATACATAAATATACATAAATATATAACAGCTACACACACATGCAGTCTGAAGGTCATGCTGCTGCACCCTAGAAGTCTAAATCTGAAAATGCTCTCACTGGAAGTATTCCTTAAAATGGGGAACAATTACATCTGTGCTGTAACAGAGACCTGGTTAAAGGCAGCAGGAAGGATCCCTGCACTATCAGCCTATAACTCATTCCAAATAAATTGCCAAAAGGGCCAAACAGTCACCAGTAAATGAAAAAATGGACCTCAGAAGGTGCACAATAAAGCTTTCAGGCAGTCCGGTTTTACACAATTTATTCCGAGTATTCACTCCACAATAACATAGATAACGCTCAATCTAACAGATATGTTTTCATTTTAGAACTTCATCAAATGTGGGCTGGTCTTAATACAATTCCTATTTATACAAATTTGAAATAAAAACATTCAATCAAATACTTAGTAATAAATGAAGCCTAATGTAAAATATATGACCTGGGAACTCCATGAGGCAAAATATACTACAATACTCTGCCTTCATTTCTATTGGTCACCTTGGTTGTTGACAGAAGGGACCAGTAGCTGTGACAGCATGACACTTTTGACCTGGGAACTCCATGAAGCAAAATGTTTTTGTTAATCTAAAACCTTTTCAAAACAATATTCATTTTTAAAACAAGTTAAACCAGTAATAAATATTGTACGCATGTGAAAATATATTTATAAAAATTAAAAGATAATGACATTTGTTTACTAATTGCAGATCATAATACTTGTGTATTAAACTGGGTTGTAAACAGTTTAATTAATTGTTAGCAGTTGTAATTACTAAACAAATGTCATTATCTTTTAATCTTTTGTAAATATTTTTATACATGCATACAATATTTATTACTCGTTTAACTTGTTTTAACAATTGAATATTGTTTTGAAAAGGTTTTAGATTAACAAAAACATTTGCCTCATGGAGTTCCCAAGTCATATATTTTAAATTAGGCATCATTTATTATTAAGTATTTGATTGGATGTTTTTATTTCAAATTTGTATAAATAGGAATTGTATTAAGACCAGCCCACATCTGATGAAGTTTTAAAATGAAAACATATCTGTTAGATTGAGCGTTATCTATGTTATTGTGGAGTAAATACTCAGAATAAATTGTGTAAAACCAGACTGTCTGAAATCTTTATTGTGCACCTTCTGGAGTCCATTTTTTATATAACTGATTCCACACATTTTGTCTGCAGAACTTGGACTGAAGAGCCAAAGGTGGTGGTATTTCCATATTCATAAAGGATGCACACACCTCCAGAATGG
>NC_056727.1:649646721-649699625 GCF_019279795.1 Protopterus annectens
AAAAACAAAATTGAAAAGAGAAGAAAAGGTAAATGGAAAATATAAGCATATAACTGAATGTAGGACTTGGTCTTTAATAATGGGAAATATGATTTGGAAGAATATATGTCCCAACAAGACTTGCTGTATTAATGTCCTGCTGAACAGCTCCTATGGCCATAGCATCTGGCCTTGTCTGCAGTGGGGAGATCACAGCCATACCTCTCAACTGTACAGATCTTTACAGAATGCCCAGATTTTCACATGATAGTTTTTTGTCTGTTCCTCCTAAAACCTGTACATTTCTTGCAAAACAGCTGAGAATTGAAGTAATCAGGTAATGACAAACACATGCGTTTATGACTCCACATCCTTAAGAATACTCACAATAATGCAAAATCTATTATTCTACAAACTTCCTAAGTTTATAACAGGAATATTTAAAGTCTGGCCCTACTTACCCCCATCATTTTAGGCTTTGTCCAGATGTGATGCTCTAAGAGGTTGTGAGGTAGGGTCACAGCTCAGGAGCCTGACTCATCCTGGAAAAGGACAGCTCACATATGACAACTTCTGGAGTATCTTTCAAACAGTTGTGACTGTGCCACTGCTAGGCCAGTTAATGGGATGTTGTCCATATCCATATGTTACCTGTAAATATGAGTATGATACATGTTTGTCTTGTAAATCTAAGAGACCTGTATAGGTCATGTCCATAGTAAAGTACTGTTGCACACATATGTGTTGAACTGCATGTGATATATTGAATTAATAACATTCAACTCTACAGTTTTCTGCTGGAGAATAAGCACATTTGTGACTGATATCTTTAGTCACAAACGCATATACATGTGTTATGTCAGCCAAACCTTTGGCAAGTCTGTGAGCAATGACAAAGTAACATAATAGCCTACTTATGACTCTTAGACATCTTCCAGGTTATCACAGTGATGTCAAAGCCTACTGTGCAATCAACTTACTAATGGATGGTGCAGCTATATTAATACAGTGTCAATACTGATGTCCCTTTTGTCACCCATTTATGTGTGCCATTGTCCAGATGTCCTGCTATAACAGGTTGAGAAGTATGATTGAGCAGCAAGACTGTAAATACAGTGTGCCATACTAACATAGAACAGAAATGTATACCAAGTATCCCCTGAGCACATGTATGTATGTTTATGTTCACCTGGAAGGCACAAAACTAATAACATGGATTTCAAGCAGTCAGGTACATAGGTTGTGCATGTTGCACATGTGTGTAATATCAGTGTCAGTGCATACAACAGACATAAATGTATACAGCTACTTGTTGTTGCATTGCCCTGACACTGATATAGGTACTAGAGTAGGCATGATTATCAGGTAGTAATCGGAAAAGTATCCAACTGTGTTATGACCCTCTGCCCATGCCTACCACTGACAGCTATATCAATACCTATATACAGTGGATATCACAAGTGTACACACCCCTGATGGGATGCCAGGTTTGTGTGCTGTATGACAATGAGACTATAGAAAATCATTTCATAATGTTCCTCATCTTGAATGTGAACCCTATTCTGTACAATTCCATTGAAAAACAAACAAATGTGTTTCTAGGAAGGTGAGCAACTATTGCCAAGTGAAAATGTGTCATGATGTTAGAGTCCAAACCATGACAAATGAATGCTGTAACCATCTCAAGAGGTGCATACACAACATATCAGTTTAAGGGTGTGCGCACTCATTCAACTGGCTTACTGTCTGAGTATTATTTCCATATGTTTTCACAGACCAGATTGTTATGTTTTCAATTGAATTGTACAGGCTATAGGTCACATTAAAGGTAAGAATTGTTTTGAAATGAGTTATCGTGGTGTCATGTTTCAATTGCACAGTTACCAGGCATTATAACAGGGGTGTGTACACTTTATATCCACTGTAGCTATATGGACTCATCAGTACCTGACCTGTATAAGCAGGCTCCACCAAGGTAGAGTAATCCCCTTTGGTGGACAGCAGCAATACACAAACCATATAATAGGTTGCTATATTGACTGTACAGGGACACATAGGTGCAGGCAACAACTTGGAAGCAAGTCCACCTCTATCTGAGTAAGCATGTAAGATTACAGGTGACTTCCTGTAAGACTGACTATGACTACATATCAGACATATCCACACCACCAAGGACAATTGCAAGTGTCTCCACATATGTTGTCATTCTCAGAGGCAACAACACAATTCACCCTGTACTGGGCGCATACCTCTCAACCATACTGAATGCATTGGTATTTACCAGTTTTGGGGGCAAAATAATGGGGTGCCATGAATTCCTGAGTGGCCCCTTTAATTCCTGATTATATATATATATTTTTTTTTGTTACCACTTTAAATTTATGGCTGACATCACCATGTATCCCCGGCCTACAGGGGTATGCATGATGACATCAGCTACTGCCTGTTGGACTCAGTCAAATATTTATTTTGAACTATTAGGAGGGAGCTACAAAATATAAGAGCAATGGCAGCAGAACAAGTTTTGCAGTGTCCGACCACATGTCCCAGCCTCCAGGTAAGAAAAAAGAAGTAATGGGGCAGTAATGCTGCTTAGTGGCATAGCTTCTGTATTTTAAATGCTGCAAGTTCTGATAACTGTAGTTTATCTGCTGCAAGTTGACAAACTGTGTGCTTATTTGTGAAGTTGCTGTGTCCAACGAGAACTGTAGTATTTTTATCTGCTGCAAAGTCCGAGAACTGTGTAATATTTTATATTTTAACGGGCCGACAATTCATCTTTGTGTGTCTTTAACTGCTACAAAGCCCAAGAACTGTATTATTTGGCTTCTGTATTAATGGCTGCCTGCTGCAAAGTCTGAGCACTAATGGGCGGTGCTTCAAAGTAAGTTTGCTGCTTAGGTTGGTGTAAGTCCGTGAACTGCTGCAAAGTTTAACAGCCATTAATGACTGTGAGATCTGCTAGCAAAGTGTGTGTGTTTAGTAGCTTCTGTATTTTAACTGCTGAAAAGGGCCATTAGTGCCTGGCTTAAGTTTAATGGTTTCTGTAGGCAAAGTGTGTGTGTGTTTAGTGGCTTCTGTATTTAGTGGTTTGGCTTCAGTATTTACACTGCTGCCGCAAAGTCGGATAACTACTTCTGTAAATTAAATTTATCTTTGTGTGTCTGTGTATTTAACTGCTGAAAAGTCTGACAGACTATGCTGCAAAGTACAAGTCCAAGATATTGTAGTGCTGTTTAAGGTCTGTTTAACATCCATTAATGGTGCTGGAAAACTGCCAAATAAGTCTGAGATCTTAACAGAGCTTCTTTATTTCAATTGCTGTGTGCAAAGTAAGCCTGAGATCTTAACGGGTTCTATTTTAACTGCTACTACTTCATTTTAACTGAAAGTGTGTGTGTGTGTGTGTGTGTGTGTGTGTGTGTGTGTGTGTGTGTGTGTGATCTGTGAATTTAACTGCTGCCAAGTAAGTCCGAGATCTTAACGGAGCTTCTTTATTTCAATTGCTGTGTGCAAAGTAAGCCCAAGATCTTAACTGCTTCTATTTTAACTGTCCTACTTCATTGTAACTGAAGGTGTGTGTGTGAGATCCATGAATTTAATTGCTGCCAAGTAAGTCCGAGATCTTAACAAAGCTTCTTTATTTCAATTGCTGTGTGCAAAGTAAGACCGACCAAAATCTTAACGGCTTCTATTTTAACTGTACTACTTCATTGTAACTGAAGGTGTGTGTGTGAGAGAGATCCATGAATTTAACTGCTGCCAAGTAAGTCCAAGTTCTTAACAGAGCTTTTTTATTTCAATTGCTGTGTGCAAAGTAACCTCAAGATCTTAATGGCTTCTATTTTAACTGCTACTACTTCATTTTAACTGAAGGTGTGTGTGTGTGTGTGTGTGTGTGTGTGTGTGTGTGTGTGTGTGTGTGTGTGTGTGTGTGTGTGTGTGTGTGTGATCCGTGAATTGAACTGCTGCCAAGTAAGTCCGAGATCTTAACGGAGCTTCTTTATTTCAATTGCTGTGTGCAAAGTAAGCCCGAGATCTTAACGGCTTCTATTTTAACTGTACTACTTCATTGTAACTGAAGGTGTGTGTGAGATCCATGAATTTAATTGCTGCCAAGTAAGTCAGAGATCTTAATGGAGTTTCTTTATTTCAATTGCTGTGTGCAAAGTAAGCCTGAGATCTTAACGGCTTCTATTTTAACTGCTACTATGACTTCTATTTTAATTGCCACTACTTAATTTTAACTGAAGGTGTGTTTGTGTAAGATCCGTGAACTTAACTGCTGCCAAATAAGTCTGAGATCTTAACAAAGCTTCTTTATTTCAATTGTTGTTTGTGTGTGTGTGTGTAATGCCCATTAATAATACCTGGTGGTTAGTGTTACTTAGGCTCGAATCCTGTACCTTAGGTACAAGGAGCAAGAGCCTGAATCCCCCCCCCCCCATACCACCACTTTGGTCTGTTCATCTTAAAATATGTGGCTTTCTACCAAATTAGTGAGAACTGAATTCACTAAATAATAATAGCCATTTAAGTTTCAGTCTTGCTATCTTCAAGAAATGCATGGTAACAAAACATTTTATTCTAGCAACTTTTCTAAGATTATACAAGCAATGTCCCTGATTTTGGACCTTTGTTTCCCACCCACAATAAATTTTGTCTTTCTCCAGATTTCTTGTGCTGCATAGTTCTTCAGGGGGAAGAAGTTTAGTGCTGCTTATACCAAGCCTGTGTTGTTACTAGCACAACAGGTAAAATACTTGCTTCTGCTGCAGAAGGCTGTGGGTTCTGGTCCCAGATATGTAGATGGATTGCTGATACTATACTGTGTTGTACTTTTAAAGGGGGTGTATACTGTAGTCCTGATAATGTCCTCTTTGGTGGAGATGCCTAGTAACTATAAGCATGTTATCAGTTTGCCATCCATTCCCTACTGCAATATTACCAGCTTATTTTTTTAATGTGACATAGGCAATTTATTCCTCAAGAGCAACAGGCACTTTATTTGTAGATGAAAAAATGAAATATAAAATTGTTTGCTAACAGCAACCTCTTCATTAGTTACATATCTCTTTAATGTGAAATTATTTAGATGACTTTACTGCTGCAGAGATTGTGCACATTTACTGACACTGGTGAACTGTAGAAGTTTGAGTAGACTTTTATGATTGAAATGTTCTGTATTAGCCAGTTTTGTCATTATTGTTTCATGCATTTTTTTCATTGCTTACTGGAAAAATGTTCAAAACAATAAACTTAAAACATGCCCTAACAAGTGTGCTGTAATCAGGAAGGTGCATCAAAGAGCACATGTATCTTTCATGTGTAAGGGGCCTATGATTTGAAAACAGGTCAAAGGTAATCTTTATCTGCCACTGGCCAGATGCATTTTCTTCGAATGTGGGTTTCAGTGCTGTTGCTGTTTCAAAGAATGTGTGTTTACTTTCAAGGGCAGAGAAGTTTTAATGCTAAGTCTAGTTTCATTGTATAACTGCTTTGCTTTGTTTAGCAGATGGCATCTATTAGTGTTTGCGATATAAAATGTGAAATCAAAAGTTTTAAATGAAATTCAAATTATTGTATAAGTAAAGCAATATGCACATTACAGTGTTTATGGTAAATGGGCAAAATAGCCAAATAATGGGACATTGGAATGGCTGCAGGGGGGAGAGCTGTGTATGGGGGGCCCCATTAGACCATGATTTTGTGAGGGGGAAGGGGCAGCAAACTCAAACAGCCCCAGGCGGCACAAACTCTAGCTACACCACTGACCAGTAGGCCATGGAGAATGACTTTTGGAGGTTCTAGCAAACTGTAATATTATTTTGCTAAGATTAGAATATTGTTTACCATTAAATGCCCTACTTTTACCACAAAACCCACATACTGCAAGTCACCAAAGACAAAATCCTAAGGTTTTCTTCTCACTTCCTAGTGAACATCATTGTTACACATTTAAAAAAAAAATGGTGACCATTTACTACAGGGTCCGGGGCCATATTTTGGTTGGCTGTTCTTCGGTTTACATTTGAAAGTTGGTATCCCACAATTACACTGGAATGGGTGGGGTTGCATAATTATTTATGCAGATTTTATGTTAATCAGCATACCGATTTGTACCTATTTTTCATGGGTCTTTGTCCAGAGTTTTGATCTTTCCAGGTTGAGAGGTATGACTAAGGGTAAAGCACACCTCATACACACATGCCATGGATATAGGCAACCTGCATTAGACAGGTTAGGTGGGAACATTGCCACCCTGTCTACCCCATTTGTATAGGGGATATGCACATCAACCACACTCCTCCCCACAGCGATGGTGAGCATGCACAAATTGCCTACTGATGGCAACAACAGTAAATCTCCATGGGGCATACTTACATCACAGTCTGCCTCCTACATGAACTCAGGCATGTGCTCACAGCTCCATCACACACCACAGTCAAACACAGACCTGCTACCATCCACACACCATCTACATGGAAGATGGTTACTGTTATCCATCTTCACAGAAATGAATGGAGAATAGAGAATTATGCAATGAAGTGTCCAACATTGGGGGGAATAAGATAGCTCAGGCCCAGGAGTGTAATGCAAGCTGCCTTAGCCATGATAGATTGGAGGGTTATGGTGTAGTGTGACCTTTGTTCCTGTTTATGCCTTCCAGTAACATGCAGAGGACTCACTTACCAGCATTCTCTGTTGGGGAAACTGACATCATAACCCAATATGTGATCAAACATTATACCCTGTTATTTGGATGGAGAGCATAAGATGTGCAGGAGAGGACCTCCCTGTGGAACGATCCAGTCCACAGGGTAAATGATGCCGGCCTTCACAGCAGAACTTATGAGGAGGTGCAGCATCGGGCCACAGACCTCATCTGCCATGCCCGTCAACAGGCTGCTGCTGTAGCAAGGGACCGGCTAGCCACAGGTGGGGGCTCAGCCATCCAGCCCCCACTGACACCCACTGAGGAGCTCCTTACCAACCTTGGGGCACATGCCCAATGCACAAGCCATGAAGCTAAGGAAAGCATTGTGGAGGTGGGTTGCACCCACACACTGGACAAAGAGCGCGCAGGCAAGGCCACAGTCTACATTACTAGAACACTGTTGCTTATCCATCCTATCTACATGCATATGTCAGATGAGATAGTAGGTCTTGCTGGTGTTTAGTAATGCACAGACATGTACATCTATGGTGTTGGCCAGCATATTTTGTAGTATTGGGGTTATACTGTTATTTTACTGAAATACTGCTTCCACCCTGTACCAAGGCCACATCAGTGGCTACTGACATTGCCTCTCTCTCACAACTATTTAGGTCCCTCTGGTATACAACTGGGAAAGCAGCCTGTAGCAGGTGAGTATGGTATTGTTCTGTTGTTGCCTGGCAATACTCCAGGCATGTGAAGGGCATGCAATTTACCATGCACATAATTATCAAAAATAGCTATATTGCTTTATGTAATAGCTATATTGCTTTATGTGGATGTTCACTTGTGGTGGGGTTAACTGCATTGCATCACAGTGGTCACCACTGGGACCTATCTGACATGAATCCAACATTCCTGTAGCATACCTCACAATGTGTCAGTGCCAAGACATCTGGACAGAGGCTAGCAAAATGGGGTGGACAAATGGCCTAAGGTAGGAACATATGTGACACATTAGTGGTATACAGTGTATATGAATTGTGTACACACCCCTGTTAAGATGCAAGGTCTTCCTGTTACAAACAAATTAGAACCACAATATGTCAGTCCACGCCTCTTCCAGCCTTTAATGTGACCCATAGCATGAACAGTTCAATTGTAAAACCAAGCATCTGGACTCATGTATTGCACCTACAAGGCTGGCCACCTGTAAGGGTGGCAGACGTCATATCAGCATGATGTTTCAGTCAGGTATGATACCTCATGCTACCATATGTGTCAGTGCACTCACTGTGGCCTATTTGGCTACAATATCACATACATGGGCATTGTTAAGGCACACAGACCACTTCCGATAACTTATAGTTTATAAACATCTGGATATTCCAGACATATCTGCACAGAGGAATGTACAATGGTTTAACTTGCTGCATGTGAAGCAAATGCTGTTACCACACTATATTAAGTAATGGCAGGAGGAGGTGGTCACGAGTCGTGTATGTACTCACATCAAAATGGTATAAACCACACAAGATATGATCCTCAAATGCACAAACAAACAGTTGCCAGTATTGGGATTAGAACTCTTGCCTATCTAGCTAGTTCTACTATAGTGCTACGCAGTTAGCAGATGCACCACAGAGCTTCTACATTTCCACCTACCCCAAATGTACTTGTAAGGTAGATGACATCATCAGGACTACTAAACTGGAGTGAGGGGAAGTGTAAAGGGTAGTACACAGGTCAAAAATGGTGTAATACACACACTACATGATTCTCATACAAACACATCCAAACAGCTATCAGTAGGGAGATTAGAACTCTTGCCTATGCAGTTATTTCTACTATAGTGCTACACAATTAACAGATGTGCCACAAAGCCTACACATTTTCACCTAGTCCAAAGGTACTTCTAAGGTGGATGACCAACCCTCCTGGCATGATTGAAGGGGAGTTTTCTGTGCTTTCACTCATTAACCTGGTGCACTTGTCCATTCTGAGGCACGTTTGCAACTGCCTCATGTACACAGACAGCCCCCCCCCTCTAAACTCCAAACACTCAGACCTGTGATAGTTACCCATATATCACCCAATGTGGACATATGCACTCTCCAGCAAAGACTGAACTAGCAGGTCAAGATGATAAGTTCAGCACCTGCACCACACCATGTAGAACACATAGCTCACCATGACACCCACTTTGACAGCAATGACATACAGTGAAAAGCCACACACCCACCTTCACAGAGGCACTCAATGCACATTTACCCAAACAGCACAGACCAGCAGGACAGACATCCACTCAGACACCATGACATGGCACATGCCAAGGGACACATATTTAACCTACACAGTGTGCCTGCAACCTAAGCTCCTAAGGCTAACCATCTTGCACAATACAGTGATCATGGGTAACTCAATACTAAAGCATACACATATCCCACTCACTATGTTAAATATAGAGCAGGTAACAGCCAAATATCTATCACATGGCAGCATCCAACACATGACACAGCCAGTCATGGCACTCCACAACAACTATGAGTATCACTTTGTATCCATGTGGGTGTGAATGACCTGGGACACACCTCCCTGAACTACATGACAAGAGACATGGTTGAACTCTCTGATTATGTGGTCCAGGCAGGTGTGACAGTAGCCCTGAACAGTATACCACCATCACCCAGAAAGATGCTGCAGTACTATCAACAGATGATTGACTGCAACATTGGCTTACATGTTTTGTGTCATTCTCAGGGAATCCAGTATCTCTCTGCTTGGGCTGGCATGATTGACAGAACTCAGTGACTTGCCACAGATGTCCTACAACTGTCAACGCTGAGTTTCCAGGTACTGGCTAAGTGTCTTGCCACCCCTATAATGCCTTATTAGGCAGTGTTCCTAATGTAATTACCACCATAACAGCTTGACATGTATGTAATCTGAGGGTCATGCTGCTCAACAGTAGACCTCTAACTGCAGGATGCAATCAGTTAAAGCACTTGGAGTGGAGGACATTAACATTTCTGCTGTAATGGAGTGGTGGCTCACAGCAGTAGACAACAATCCTGCAGTATCAGGCTATAACACATTCCACAGCTGTCAGCCCCCAAACATGGACCACACTACACCTCCACAGGTAATGCTCTCTCCATATTCATTAAGGATAGGAACACCTCCGGACTAGTATCCCAGCATAATGCATTGGAGATACTTCCGGTACAACTGCCTTGGGGTAATAGTGCAATACAGACCATAGCCTGCTATGGGTCTACATCTATGTCTCTAGACTGTCAATGCGCATTCGTCAACACCCTACCATCTATGATTGCCCAACACAATACTAACATAGTACAAGACTTCAACATAGGCAAGTGCCAGTACAGTGGCCCAACACTTCCTGGGATTCATCATTTCAAATGTCATGGACCAGCTCATACTGACCCCCGGTAGAGGATGCAGCAACCTTGACCTATGTTGACTACTTAAATATGAGACTGTTGCTCATAGGTTTATAGGTAGGTACTAGGCTATCAGCCCAAGGGTCAAAGCATGCCTAGCCAACAGTGTATTGGCTTTTGCCACATATGTATTATTAAATTCCTGCCCCTCTATTGAGCAGTGCCACAGACATAATCCCAGGGGTGAATTTCCTATCATCCAGCCACTTATTAAGGTTTTTCTTGAATAGTGATAATGACAAGCTCTGCTTGATGAGGATGGGAATCTTGTTCAAGAGCATGGGAAGTTTCTGGGACATGAATCTATCACTCCAACATGTCCTATTTATTGATGTGGTGAGGTTTAGGTCCTCAGAGTGTGTAGCTCAGGGAGATTGTGATTTCTTCAAGTGTAGCATGTCCAATAATTTTGGGTTTGGCATAGCTTTGTATGCTAGACAGAGGTCTCCTTGAAGTAAGCAGTATGTGACTGAATAGAGTTTGAGTTTCTTGTGCTGGTCAGCATAGGGCAATTGTTTGATGCCAGTGATCCTCTTGGTGAGGTACTTTTGGGGCCTCTCAATTTGTTGTAGGAGTTGTGAGGTACATCCCAAATAGGGCATTGTAGTCAATGAGGGGTCTGATAAGTGATGAGTAGAGGGGAATGATGACTTCCTTATTTCTAGATGCCTTTTGTGATTAAGTGGGCCACTTAGAATGATTTTCTGACCACTGTGGCAATGTGGTTATCAAAGTAGAGGTTGCCATCCACTTGGGTCCCAAGGTCTTTTATCACACTTTCTGTGTTAAGTGAACTTCCCCGTATTTGGTAATTCATGGGTACTGTGTTTTTGCCAAAGGGGATAACAATGCACTTTTTGGCATTTAGTTTGAGGCCATGATTTTGACACCAGGTGTCAGTCTCGGTGAGGCCCTTTTGCAGGATGTCTACATCTGCAGAGGAATCGATAATGGCACTCAGTTTGCAGTCATCTGCGAACTTGGTTAGCCATAGACCCTTGATGTTTTCTTGCACTTCAGAAAAGTATATACTGAACAGGAGGGGTCCCAGGACTGAACACTGTGGTACTCCACTTTTCAATGGTTTGGAGTCAGATCTGGAGTCAGCAACTCTTACTGTGTGGGTTCTGTCCATGAGCCAGTTGGCCACCCATCTCGTGACATAAGGGTTATGTTAAGGTTGGTGAGTTTATCAATGATTCCTGAATGAGGGATAGAGTCAAAGGTTTTAGGGAGGTCCAGGTAGGCTGTGTGGACTACCTTGTCCTCATCTATGGCTTTTGTAATGGTTTCAAAGAAGTCTACCAGGTTTAGGAGACATGACCTACCTTTTACAAATCCGAATTGGGTACCATCCAGAGTTTGGAGGCTACCTGTATCTTTGTTTATGAGTTCCATGATGATATGCCCCATGGCCTAGCAGACCAGGCTTGTCAGGCTAATAGGTCTATAGTTCCTGGGGTCTGTGGTGGTTCCTCCTTTGTGGAGTGTGATAACCATTGCTGTGTGCCATTCTGTGGGCACATAGCCTGTGGTAAGGCTGTGGTTGAACATGGATTTTAGGTGGGGGGGTTAGTTCATTTTGGAGTTTGTGTAAGACGCAGCCTGGGATGTTGTCTGGTCCCCATGGATGCTGTGTTTTTGGCTTTAGAGAGTGATGTTTTTACCTGTGTGTTTGTGATTGCCAGGGCTCTACAACCATCTGGTATAGTTATGGGCCTTTGGGGGTGAGGGAGGAGTAAAGTTTGCACTGAACCTGTCTGCCAATATGTTGGCAATATCAGTTGGCTCTGTATATTTTGTGCCGTTCTGTTGTAGCTCGGTGCAGATCGTGGTGTTGCCATGGAGATTCTTGACATAGCTAAAGAATGCTTTGTGGTTGTCTTTGGAATCCATGGCAATTTTTCTTTCAAAATTAGCTTTGGAGGATTTTATGAGAGATCTTACTTTCTTACTGAAGCTCGTCAGTGAGTTCCTCCATACCTGGGTTTTTGGTCTCTTTTGCAACAGTTTCTTCCTTCTGTTGTACATTTTATTAATGGCAGGGGACCACCAGACTGGCTTCCTTTTTTTGGAGGATAGCGTCTTGGTTTTGTTGGGGATAGCATAATCCATGCACTCATGTAGGTGCTTGTAGAGTGCATTTGTGTAGGATTCAGCAGTCGTGACTGTATTGACTGTGTTATCCATCTGCAGAGGTGTCGCAAAGTTAATCACCTCAGTTTTGAGAAGCATGAAGTTTGCTTTGGAGAATTTTTTTACGATGGTTTCCTTGTGTGGGGGTGGGGTCAAGATGTGGATATCTAGGGTGATTAGTTTATGGTATGATCTAACCAGCAAGGAGTTGATCTCGGGCGTTAAGCACTAGTCATCCATGTTGGTAATTACCAGGTCCAGAATACTGTTGCCCCTGCTGGGGGCACTGACAAGCTGATCCAGAGCATTAGAGTTTATGAACTCCAGGAATCATTGAGCCAGGGGGTACAAGAGTAGTTTTCCTAGTTAATGTTTGGGTAGCTGAAATCGCCCATTGTTATGGTGTTTGGTTGGACACTCATTTTTTCCAATGTCTCCAGGAACGAGGAGTGAGCATCCTGGTCATGGTGGGGTGATCTATAACAAGCTACAATTTGGAATGCATTTTTGCCCTGGGTTAGTTGCACTTGGATGATTTCATAGGCATCATATTTTGCAACTAGCCTGGAGGTGTGGATGTCCTTGACAAATATGGACATGCCTCCGCCCTACGTGTTTCAGTCCGGGTTTTGTAGCCAGAACTTTTGGTATGAGGAGTAGCCTTGTAGTGCTGGGGTGCTCTTGGGAGCCTTGAACCAGGTCTCAGTCACTGCACAGATGTCGATGCTCTCCATTTTGAGGAGTGCCTCGATTGAGTGTATTTTGAGGTTTAGACTCCTAGAGTTGAGTAACATTGCCCTCCGTTTTTTGTTTCCTGTAGTTCCTACAGTGGTGGGTTTGTTTTTTGAGCCTTGCCTAAAAAAGGCCCTATAGGGGTGGCAAAAGCCTTGGCCAATATTATGAATCCCAGGGGTGACAGGTGCAGGCCATCTCTGGGGAAGCATCATGGCCTATCAAGCATATCATCCCAGGCAGACAGATACTGGATCCCCTTTGAATGACACCAGAAGCTTAGCCAATTGTTGAAGTTGATCATCTTATCCTTGTACTGTGGTATCATTTTTGGTGAAGGCAGGATGCTGCTCAGGGCTAGGGTCATACCTGCCTGGGCTACAAGATCAGCGAGCTCTTCCATGTCTCTTTTCATGTAGTCCAGAGAGGTATGTCTCAGGTCATTTACATCAACATGGACTATGACAGAGTCATATTTGTACTTGCCTTGTAGTGACCTGAGTGCATGTGTTATGTGGCAGATTCTGGCACCCAACAAGCAGCTGACAGTAACCTTCTCTTTGTCCAGCCTGGTGAGTGGGGCATTGGTGTGCCTGACAATCCCTACCTGGTGAGATCCATGCAGGCTGTAATCAGCATGGAACTCAACATGTCAGCCACACCTCCCACAAAGGTAACCACCTTGCAAAACCTCCAAAGCTGACTTTGCAGCCATAAAAACAGGGGTGGATGACTTCACTGCACCCATGGCAATGGGAAATAGCTGCATGACTGTCGAATCATACACATATGCACTGTACAAACAGGTACATGAATGCATAGTACTAGCCATAGCCAACAGAACCCAGACACTGTCATCCAAACACTGGGAGACAACATGATGGTCTCCTGCCATTACTAAAGTGTACAACAGCAGGAGGACACTGTTGCAGTGGAAGGTGGTGTCCCATGACTGCTGAACTCCCTTATTAGTCTCAAATACAACTTGGGATCCCTCATAGAATCCTCTACAGGCATCTATGAAGGCAGACATGCAGCATACACTGATGACAATCAAGAAACCCTTTGATAGTTACATCAACAACCTCCACAGCATTAATCACCAGTGCTGTGAGCTACTGCACAATGCTAATGCCTTACCTGAGACAACAGATATTTGCCACAGTCTTGGCAACATGTTCAGTGTCATCTTTACCCCTGTCTCCCCACCACAAGTGTACAATCACAATGGCAGATGGATGTCAGGCATCCAGCAGTACTGCAGGCCAGGTTAGACCTGCATTGTCCACAGGCAAGAATACAGCTTCCATGGGACACGAACATATCCATGGCTGTGTTCTACATTACATACAAAGTGACCTTGGACCAAATCTGTGGGCAGAGGTGCTAGGAGGAGAATGGCAGCCCATCCAGCCCATGTTGAGAGTGCCACTGCTGTAGTAACCCAGGCACATGTTTTGGTCTGTAATGGATGCACAGGCACGTAATGAATGCAACACTAGACAAATTCATAGGCTGGTTGAAGAACACCTCCTTGGTGCATGTGTCGATTTTTGTGAACTCATCAGGGTCCTGTGTGAGGGCAATGAAATTGCTGATAGATGGTGGGGTCAAGTTGTGGCAATCATCCACCGCAGAGTATCTGTACCTGAATGTTTGGCAGATAGGAAGCAGTAGCCACGTGGAGGCAGCTCAGCACCACAATCAGCTGGGCATGCATGTGGCCATGCACCATCATGCTCCTGTATGGGCAGTAACACCAGTAATACTAAGGGTCGTGTGATGTCCATGTCAAGACACAGCAGGCCATTGGCACGTGGTCCTGGCCTGTCCCAACAGGGATGTGGATCCAGTGGACAACCCTCACCATCAGGGAGCAGTACTATGTCTGGTCTTGTCCCTGGTGGTGCCCATGATACCCCTGGTTGGTCCAGTTCCCATGCCTGTGGCCAGAGATGGTGAACTGCACACCCTGCCATGTAAAGGCCACAGCTGTCCAAAAACCATCAGTATAGGGCAGCCACATTGCGTGTCTGTGTCCATGCAGATACACACACACACACACACACACACACACACACACACACACACACACACACACACACACACACACAATCAGTAAAAGGTCACCTCCACACACATGCACAGGCCATGCCATTCCCACAACCCAAACACACACCCATACTGTTAACTGAATGGCACAGCCTAGGCCTCTAGCAAAACCACACCACACCCTGTGCATATGATAAAACCTGTGCCAGATCCCTGCCATCAAAATCATTGATGCAGGGACATGCATATATTGGCCTGATGCACAGAGTGAACTTACTAAATTGTAGATACATATGCTGTGTAAGTTGCTGTCATCTGGCATTTGTAAGGGGTACATTTCATAGTGTATGTACATTGTTAGCCATGATGCATTATTGCTATTATTAATGCTGAGTGAATGTGTTCTCACATGCTGTATCCTGTTTCTGTTCTATGCATCTGCATGTCACCAGGATGTGGCACTGCAACAAGACCAAGGGGTATGGCAGTGTGGTAACACATCAACCATGCCTTAGGCAGGATACAGCTGTATCTGCATGATTTTCCCAGGTCTGTAACACAGTGATTACATATACCTCACAGATTATAGGGCTGAGGGTTGTACCTAGGTATATGTTGATTTACAACATCTGTTGTAGAGTGGAGAATGGTACGTGTTGCAGTTTGGACAACACCTCTGATTGCTAATAACCACAGCCACAGGGGATATTCATCAACCAAACACACTGAGATTACTATTCACAAACACACACACATGCACACACTTGCCAGTACTGAGATCCATAGGTTCATTGCTTCACAGATGTGTAGTAGGTGAATGGGCCTGAAAGCTCTACAAGGATAGCCCAAGGGAATACCCTGGCATCAGGCCACATGACAATAGTCTCCAGTGTGGCTCATGAGTATAGTCCCTGGAGTGGTCCCCAGGGGTGGGTATTATAGTCCCCATCCACTCATCCAGATTTGTATTGTGGGTGGCCAGTGATGTGCACTGCTTCACATGTATGTG
Organism: Protopterus annectens; assembly: GCF_019279795.1. Classification (NCBI taxonomy): domain Eukaryota; kingdom Metazoa; phylum Chordata; order Ceratodontiformes; family Protopteridae; genus Protopterus; species Protopterus annectens. The sequence continues at coordinate 649,662,752 of NC_056727.1, forward strand.
ATTTATATTCCATAACATGGACAGTGTCTTGGTTGTGAACCTATTCGACAAGCATGTCCTTTGAAGTGTGGAAGTATGCTTGAGGTCTCTGGGGCATGTTGTGTGGACAGATTGATATCTTCAGATGTAGCATTCCTGACCAAGTTTGGTGAGACATGCCTGTGTAACTGAGGTAGTGATTGCACCTACATAGACAGTATGATGCAGGGATTCATTGGAGTTATTGGAGTCTGTCTATACAGGGCATGTGTTTAAGGCATATTATTCTCTTTGTGGGGTACATTTGCAGACTCTACAGTTGTTGCAGGTGGCCAGTGGGGTACATGGCAAACGGGCCACTGTACACATTGATTGGGCTACTGAGGGGAGGGAACAGAGTGACCATGTCCTTTTACTTGCTGTATAACACACACTTAGTCAGGGTACTTTCTGATGTCAGAGGCACTGTTGTGGTCAACAGACAGTTGACTGTCAACCTGTGTTCCCCATTCTGTTATAACAACGTCACTGTTCAGTGGACTACCATCAATGTATTACTTCATGTGAGCCATGGTGTTCCCAAAGGTAATGGTGGCGCATCTCTTTGCATTGAGGTAATGTCCATGGTTCTGACAACAGTCATAGGTGTCAGAGTGGCTTTTGTGCATGATGTTAACATCACATGGATTGGGAATCCTACCACCGACCTTACTGTTGTATGCAAACATTTTCAGCCAGGGTGTCTTTGTGTTCTCCTGCACCACAGAAGGGTAGATCCCAAACATGAAAGGACATGGGTCCGTACCTTGTGTGACTGTATTGACTGTGTTATCCATCTGCAGAGGTGTCGCAAAGTTAATCACCTCAGTTTTGAGAAGCATGAAGTTTGCTTTGGAGATTTTTTTTACGATGGTTTCCTTGTGTGGGGGTGGAGTCAAGATGTGGATATCTAGGGTGATTAGTTTATGGTATGATCTAACCAGCAAGGAGTTGATCTCGGGCGTTAAGCACTAGTCATCCATGTTGGTAATTACCAGGTCCAGAATACTGACTGGTCATTGGTTAGACATGGAGTCCACTGCAATCACACCGTGAGTACTATCTGTGAAGCAGTTTGCAAGAGAACTACAGATATAGTGGTTGTTGCCTATCCAAGTGTGTTTGTGTATGATTCCTGGGTGGGGAGTGGTCTCTGAGTATTAGAAGGGTTGCCTATATTGTTAACTATTCCATACTGTCACATAGTCATTGCACATGGCACTACACATTTAGGGCTGTAGATTGTCTACACCAACCTCTATGGTGTTTGACAACTGTTGGCAATGTAATGTGGACAGTGGGACATTACAAGGCCAACAGTTGTCAAACACCCTGGTCAGGCCCAGTAAGAAGCTGAGATCCCTCTTAAAATCATCCAAAGCTAGTTACAAAAACAAAATCACCACTGACTCTAAAGACAACGACAAAGCATTCCATAGCTATGCCAAGAATCTCAATGGCAACACTCAGATCTGCTCTGAGTTACAGCACGATGGCACTAAATATATAGAACCAACTGATATTGCCAACATCCTGGCAGATAGGTTCAGTGCTAACTTTACCCCCCTGTTATCCCGTACAGGGTCCATCTCTATACCAGAAGAATGCAAAGTTCCTGTAATCATGACTGCACAGGTAAAAAGCACACTATCCAAAGCCAAGTCCACAGCATCCATGGGACCTGAGAACATCCCAGGCTGTGTTCTACATGAACTACAGAACGAACTGGCACCCCACCTAAGTACCATGTTCAATCATAGCCTCACCTCAGGCTATGTGCCCACTGAATGGCACACAGTAATGGTTATCCCACTCCAAAAAGGGGGAGCCACCACAGACCCCAGAAACTACCGCCCCATTAGCCTAATGAGCCTGGTTTGCAAGGCTATGGAACGTATCATCATGGAACTTATAAACAATGACATTGGTAACCTCCAAACTCAGGACCCCACCCAGTTCAGGTTTGTAAAACGCAGATCATGTCTCCTAAACCTGATAGACTTCTTTAAAGCAGTCACCAAAGCCGTAGATAAGGGTAAGGTGGTTCACACAGCCTATCTAGATCTTGCCAATGTTTCAACACCATCCCCCACTCTGGAATTATAGATAAACTCACTAAACTAGGTATAAATCCCTATGTCACAAGATGGGTTGCCAACTGGCTCACTGACAGAACCCACACTGGGAAAGTAGCAGACTCCAAATCCAACTTCAGACCAGTGACAAGTGGACTACCACAGGGTTCAGTCCTGGGTCCTCTCCTGTTTGGTATCTACTTCTCTGAAGTACAGGCTAACACAGAAGTTCTTTGGCTAATGAAGTTCGCAGATGACTGCAAACTAAGAGCCATAATCAAAACTCCAAAAGATGTGAACATCCTACAAAAGGGCCTCGCTGAGACAGATGCTTGATGTCAAAGCCATGGCCTCAAGCTCAATGCCAAAAAGTGCATTGTTATCCCTTTTGGTAAAAACTCTGTGCCCATGAACTACCACATAGGCAGTAGTCTACTTAACACCGAAAGTGTGATAAGAGACCTTGGAACACAGGTGGACAGTAGTCTCTCTTTGATAATCACATCACCACAGTAGTCAGGCAATCCTTCTATGTGGCACACCTCACCACAAAAGGTTTCTCATCCAGGAAAAAAGAGGTCATTATTCCCCTCTACTCGTCATTCATTAGACCCATTATAGTGTAAAATGCCCCTTTTGGTATGTACCTCACAAGACATCTACAACAACTGGAAAGGCCACAGAAATACCTCACAAAGAGGATTACCAGACTCAAACAGATGCCATACGCAGATTGTCTAAAAAAACTGCAGCTTTACTCCATCACATATCGCCTACTCAGAGGCGATCTCTGCCTAACACACAAAGCTATGTAAAACCCAGAGCTTTTAAACATGCTCCACTTAAAGAAATCCCAATCCCTATGAGCTACACGCTCTAGGGACCTAAACCTTGTCACCACAATAAACAGAACATACTGGAAGGATAGATTCCTGTCCCAGAGACTTCCCATACTCTGGAACAAACTACCTATCTATATCAAACAAAGCTCCTCATTAGCACTCTTCAAGAAAAATCTTGATGATTGGATGGGAAATAGGAAATTCACCCCGGGGATCATTTCTGTAGCTTTGCTTAACAGTGGCACAGGAAAATAATTTTCTTGGGTGGCAAAAGCCAGGGTACCTTTTGGCTAGGCTTATATAGACCCTAGGGCCAATAGCCTAGTACCTACCTATGAACCTATACTCAGTCATCAATATAATAATGTAACAAAACCCATCCCTCAATGGATCATGTTATTACACAAACACACCAACACCCACCCAGGATACTGATGACAGACAGACACACACACACACACACACACACACACACACACACACACACACACACACACACACTTGCCAGTACTGAGTTTCAACCCCCTACCTATCTATGTATTGCTATTACTTACACATTTATCACACATGCCATGGAGCTTCTAGGATGGATGTTGTCCCAAGCTACTTCTAAGGTGATGAACATCACCAGCCCTTGTAAATTATGGCATTGGGTGATGTATTGGGTGAGAGATTTCATAAAATACTTTTTCCTACAGACACATTTATAGTTGTCAGGTTTGAACCTCTGTCTTACTATGGCTTCAGACCTTTCTCTACACATTTAGCGCATGCACCACTGGACTTACATGGTTTATGGTTGCCAACAGGTACTTCTAAGGTGAATGATATCTGCAGGACTGCTAAACTAGGGCACTGAGAAGTTTACTTTGTGTAAATGGGGCCAAAATCTTTAAGGTGCAAACACACACACATACATATATATATATATATATATATATATATATATATATATATATATATATATATAGATATATACATACAGAGAGAGAGATACACACAAGCACATAAATATATATGCACACATACACTTGCCAGACCTGAGATTCAAACCCCTGGCTATGTAGCTATTGCTACTACATCATTACGCATTTATCACATGCACCACAGAGCTTATGGGTAGAGCAGCATCCAAACATGCATCTAAGGTGAGTGACATCAGCAGCCATTATAAAGTATTACACTATCAAATATATTGGCTATGTATGGACACAAAATACTTCAACCTACAGATATACACACACACTTGCCGGAACTAAGATTAGAACTGCTATCTAAGTAGTGGTTGGTACTACACTATCATGCAGTTATCACAAGTACCATGGAGCTTATATGCTAGAGAGCTATCCAAAAGTTTCTTTGAAGGTAAGTGACATCAGCAGCGGTGCTAAAGGAGGGGTATAGGAAGTGTAGTGAGTGTGAATGGCTTCAAAATCATGTCTCAACAAAGACGCACACACTCTCACACAATCACACACATTTTCACAGTTACTAGGACTGGAATTAGAGCTCCTACCTACCTAGTTTGGTACACTATAGTATTACACAGTTATCGCAAGGGCCGCAAAGCTAAGGGTTATTTCAAGGTGGTTGACATCAGCAGGAGTGCTAACATAGGGCAATGGGACGTGTAATGAGTATGAATGACCTCAAACTCATTCATCTAGAAACACACACACTCACACAAGTTTACATTTGACAGAATTGAGATTACAAATGCTACATGAATACTTATTTGTACTATAGTGTTACACAGTTATCACAAACACCACTGAGACTATAGGGCTGAGATCTAACAAAAGGAATTTCTACAGTGAATGACATCAGCACATCATGTGATATAGGCCAATGGGATGTCTACTGGGTGGGAAAGGCCTCATAATGGGATTCTCTCTGTCACTGTCTGTCTCTCTCTTCCACATGTCTCTGTGTGTGTATGTTTGACATATTATATTATGTTGGCCTTAGATATGTGTGAGAATTCCTATCCAATGTATGCGTGAGTGTGTGTGTGTTTGTGTGTGTGTGTGTGTGTGTGTGTGTGTGTGTGTGTGTGTGTGTGTGTGTGTGTGTGTGTGTGTGTGTGTGTGTAGTATAAATGATGTACAATTTGATGTGTGTGCACAGACATCTGCGAATAACAGATATCTATAGTCCACTGTGTTGTCAGGCATGGGCTTCATTTCTCTAAGTGTAGGAGCATGCCCAGTATGACCTTCTATATTAAGTATGTGAATCCATTCCAGGGAGATTTGTACTCCAGTCCAGGGTTTTGTGTGCTACAGCTACACCTAGCAACCTGTTTCTGCAGGATATCTGTAGATAGGTTGCCAATATGGAGACACAATGGTCGTAACATATGGGGGCTACTGTAACCATTGCTGTCTGTGCTGCTTTTATAACATGGTTGGTTGTAGCATAGATTTCTGACATATGTACTGTTTTACACTGTGAAGTATCATGTCATCAACTACTGACAGATATCATTCTTTGCTCACAGTTATTTATCAGGGAAATACAAGATGAATGAAGCTGAGACCAATGTTCTAAGGCATAGACTACACATTCTGGCATGCTCCTGCCATTGTGGAGTGGTAGCTACAGACAACAGACTGCTGGTTCTCTGTAAATGGTCCAGCACCTTGGTAGTATGCTGGCTGGGGATCCCCTTCTTGTGCTTTTCTCAACTTAAATGAATGGCCATATCCTGCTGGGGCCATACCTTTCAGCTGTACAGATGCAACCATGTTATTCAGATGCAGAACTCGTATATCTGGTCAGTTTACCTTCACATTGTAGTTTCAAGCAGTTTTGTGGCTATTCATTCATAGGTTTGCAGTCAGGGGGTAGTATGGGCAGACATTAGAGTTTCAGACTTCACACACTCCATCACATCCATGCTTCTACACCCCCCTCTGTTATTCTCTCCCCTTCCTAACATTATGAAAGCAATATCTCAGAGGTATCCCTATAGTTGGGCTTTTATCCCAGTAGTATTTATGGCCTAGTCCACATTTCTTACAGTAGGACATGGGGAGGCATGCTACTGGCATTTGTCAGCATGGCCTTGCATTTGTTTTCTGTTTACTGTGTTAGGTTGTTAGTTAGGACCCCCTGACATTCCATGCATTGGCACTATGGGTGAGGCATGGGCCTTTGCCAGAGGACTGTAGGCCATTTGAGAGTGCTGCAGACCATCTGTAGCAGGCCACTGCACTCTGTCACTCGTACATTCCCAGGCTGCAAGCCAGTGGATTACCCTGCAGTGACAGTGGTAAGTGGTTGAGGTGTTCCTGTCAATCCCTCCTGTTCATACTGATCCACAAGTCTGGATGTGGGCAGGTTGCTTCTTACAGCTAGGGACATGCCTGCATGTGACACCTATTCAGCATGCAGCATCATGTATGTATTCCCATACAGAGATGGGGTCATGCTGTACTCATTCCCTAAAACAAGTATATGACCTGTGATAAACCTGTGGCTGATGGTGGGGTGAGTTGAGTGCATGTGTGATATTGAAGTTACTGGTACCTGACTCACAGATATACCTGTGACATTCCCGTTATGCTGCCTTGTGTGTGGACATGGGCAGCCTGTCATTACTTTATAACTGTGCCTTTTGTGGTCTGCCAGTGATTGGCCAAACTACTAGTATTCCATACTAGAGGAAGAACTAATGTGATGCTAACCTCTATGCATAATTCCAAAGTTGTGTGCAGTTGACAGTTAATTTATATGCAGTCCGTGTAGGGTACATCCACCTGTGTACTGTTTCTATGTATGGGCCCCCATTCATGGCTGTCCAGCTTTCTGATGGTGACAGATACTGACATCTGGACAGTGAGCATGTACAACTGCTGACATGGGTGTAGCCGAGAAGCAGTGTGGTTGGCACTGCAGTTGTTGGAACATGGCCCTGTCAACCACAGTACTGTACCTAGGCCACTGAGACACAACCATCCAGGCCTACATGCTGACCGCTTCCAGACAATATTAAACACGCAACAAACTTATCACACTGACCCCTGCATATTGTACACATGTAACAATCTATCACATAGATTGGAACAGCTCTGGCAATCTGTGCTGCAGTGATATAACTCCTCAAACTTACATGTTACTGCATTTCTACATGGGATTGTGGGGGGAGGTGCATACCTGAAGACTTTAAACATTTGCAGTGATTGTATTGGTATTTCAGTTACTCTCTCGGCTTCCATTTCATATTGTATTGTGACCTATGATGCAGAAAGGAGGCATATCAGTAGAGTACACATTTTAATGGCATACATTTCAGTTTTAGACTTCTTACTCTTCAGAACTAAAATGCAACTGCTAGACCTGTTGTAGTATATCTGTGTAGGTCTGGAGGGGGCTGTTCACCATTGCCATCATTTGGAGGCCTTTGCCCAGTCTTTCTTTGTGGTCTTGTACACCTGTGCTGCTGGGTGAGGCTGGTGGTGGGTATGTGACCTTCATTGACATCCATGTGTGTGACCTATAGACACCCACAGTTATTTGGGCCACCACATGCACTACGGAGGGAGTTGTCACCTTGTCCAGTACTGCCTAGTATGTTGACACCAGTATTTGTTATGGATTTCCTGCTGTCCCATGTAGCTGTCAGCTGTCTGCTACTATCCCATTCAGCCACCCAATTCCCTTGCATGCTTGCATCCATATCATACATACAACTATCAGAACATACTAATTGATAGGAAGAGTGACTTACCTTGTTGCTGGGCCAGTATTGAGGATGGCGCTGAAGGGCTGACTATGTCAGGTGCATGTAGTACACTCCCTATACAAGGTAAAGCACAGGTAGCATCATGTTTGGCATCCGTTTTACTGTATGTGAGAGTCAGAGAGAGCTATCAGTCCCTGGCTCCCTACAATGTCAGTGTGTATGCTATGCATTGCCTCTTTGCCAAGGACAGGGCATACTAGGCATGCCTCTGTCTGCCTACAGGGGCAGGCTCAGGAAGTTCCTTCTCTGAGTCCCTCTGTGGCTGTGGTGGACTTGGCAATGGTGGGGGGCTGTGTGGCCCCTCCCTGTGCTGTTCCTGCTGCAACTGTTTCCGCAGGATCATATTGTGTAGCATGGCACATGCTACAAACATATGTCCACATGTAGCTGGGGAGTACTGCAAGGCTCCACCGGATATGTCAAGGCAGCGGAACTGTGACATGAGCATCCCAACACACACTCTACAATGATCCTGGTTTGTGAGTGTGCCTCATTATGGCATTCTTGTTTGGATGTGTGTGTATTTCTGATGGGTGTCATCAGCCACAGCTCCAGTGCATAGCCAGCATCCCCCACTAGATGGCCATATGGGATGTCCCCCCTGGCAAACCCCTGAAGCAGCTGTGAGGAATGCCAGATGTGGGAGTCATGATAGCTTCCAGGGCTGCCAGCACACACTTGCATGATAATGCCCTGAGCATCACACATGACCTGGCAGTTGATGAAGAGGAAACCCTTGCGGTTTATGTATACCCTACCTCACTTGCCGGGGTGGTGCTTTAATGCGGATGTGGGTGCAGTCTATACCACCAGCTACCTCAGGGTATTCTGCTATATGGTGAAAGAAACACATACTTCTGGTCAATGCCTCACGGGTGTTGGGAAAATGTATGTGCTCATTGGCATGTGGAGTCATGGTATCCAGGAAATGGTGGAGTACCCTGGATGCTGATGCCTGTGAGATCCCCCATGATATCCCCAGTTCTGTGGAAGGTACCTGTGGCTAGTATTTGTAAGCCTACACATACCTTGGTATCCACTGGGATGGGTTCCCCTCTGTTAGTTCTGTGTGTGAGGCGTGGCCGGCACAGCTCGATGATTTGCTGTAGAATGTCCCTGTCCACCCTATAGCACTCTACTATCTGCAGCTCATGTAGGACCTGGTAGGTTACCCTTGGTCTGTACACTCTTCTCCTCCTCCTCACTGTGGGTCGGTTGTCAGCATTCCCCACCTCACCACCCTCAGCCTCTAGCACATATTGATAGAGTAAAGCGGCAGCAGCCTCTAACATTTTTAATTAGTTTTGTCAGTTAAATATTCCCCATCTGTGTACACTGATGGTGTAGAGTTTGTGAAAACCAGTCTGACAGGTGTTTGAATAGTTTATAGAGGTGTTCTGGGCTGTTGCCTGTGTAATTGACTGATTCTGATACATTCCACTTGCCAAATATCCTATTTCTCCTTGATTGCTTTCCTATTGCTATTTCCCCTTACCAGATTCTACCTAGATTAAGCCGAGGCATGCTGCACATTCACAGTGCTCAAATGTAAACACTGCTGCTGTTTCCTGTGCTGCTCACACCCGTTTAAGCAATGTAAACAGTGCTGACATACCCCCTTCCTTAGCTGTGCTTAGCTAAGGGCAAGCACGAGCCACTGAGCTCCATTGTGCTTACAGCACTCATTACACACCCCTTTTTCCTGTTAGTTGCTCTTCCTGCCTACATGATCTTGTTCTAGTATCTACATGGTTAGGTGCAGTGTATGGACTTAGAATATTTTGTGATTCAGTAACATTCCCCTCATTTGCATACCCCAGCATGTAGGTCATTAGTTACTGCATTAAAACAGACCCTTTCCCCTTGCCAACCAATGCTCCCTGGTATTGTTTACATTCTGCATGACATAGACTATAATGGCAAAATGCAGATTTACCTTACACTTGAGTTTTTCCATTTTTTTTTTAATATTCAGCATGATTGTTTTTGAGTGCCGCTGCCCTATGCTTAAATGGCCGAGATCAGCCAAAAAAAAATAGTTTAACTTTCATAATATAGAAACTATTTTTCATGCCAATGGCCTTATATTTGGCCATTGGCATGAATAATGAACATAATACATGCTTTTTCATGAGCTGCTATGCCTCCATTTTGTCATTTGCAGAAATGTATTCAGTTATTAACCGAATACATTTCTGCACTGACATTGTTCTAACATGGAGTCCGGGAAGCTTGGTGAATCGCTAAATCACCTCATTTGCATAGTTTTCACCAGCAAATGAGGTGATTTGCATACCACATGGTTTTCCGTGCTAGAACAGTGTAGTGCTGCTCGTGCAAACGAAAACAGCACTATCCTGAATTGCTTGGTGGCCATTTTCCATGCAGGAGCAGATGCACTGTTCCTGCACAGAGAAAATGGCTTCCTGAATCCCGGGGAAAGTCTAAACAAACTGTACTGGAAGTAGTGAATCTAGTAACAGAGATAAAAGAACTGAAAGTGGGATCTTTAGAAAAGGATAGGAACAAATTACATAAAAATGGGAATTGCAGGAACAATTCATGCAGAATAATGTTTTTGGGGAGGAATGAGGTTTAAGGGAAGGCAGTAATTGAATGAGCTATGTAATGTTTGACAGACAATGATTGGATAGATTATAAATGCAGTATAATGTTTGCAACTGAAAATATGTCAGTATAGTTTGTTTACATTTACATACATGTATGATTCCCTATGTCATAAGTGATAATTCAACAAATATGTTTCTTGTTTAAAAAAATATATGATCCCAAGAAGGAGCCACTTGTTTTCTAGGTGAATAGATATGTTAAACTCCTTTCAAAAAACTGTTTACTTGAGGAAAAGTAGAAGGGGATGTGTAGATCATTGTGTGTGTACAGCTTTAAGAAGCTTTCTTGTGGCTTGCACAATTGTATAAATAGGTTCATAGGTTCATAGGTAGATACTAGGCTATCTGCCCTAAGGCATTTATAAGCCTAGCCAGAGTGTATTTGGCTTCAGCCTCCCTATTAGATTAGCCTACTGTGCCTCTGTAAAGTAGGTCACAGAAGGTTCCTTTTTAAGATTAGTTCACTGTGCCTCTGTCTAGCAGGGACACAGAAGAGATCCCAGGGGTGAATTTGCGATTTCCCATCCACGCGTCCAGATTTTGCTTGAAGAGGGTCAGCGAGGGGCTATGTCTAACATGAATTGGGATTCTATTCCAGAGTGAGGGCAGCCTCTGGGAAATGAATCTGTCTCTCCAGCATGTCCTGTTTATTTTTGTGCTGAGGTTTAGGACCCTGGAGCATGTACCTCTAAGGGACTTGGATTTTTTGAGGTGGAGCATGTCCATTTATTCTAGGTTTGACATGGCTTTGTACGTCAGGCATAGATCACCTCTGAGTAGGCAGTAAGCAACTGAGGAGAGCTGGAGTTTCTTTAGTCGAGCTGCATAGGACATCTGTTTGTAGCCCATGATCCTTTTGGTGAGGTACTTTTGGGGTCTCTCCAGTTGCTGCAGGTGTCGGGTAAGGTACATCCCAAAAGGGCCACTGTATTCAATTATGGGCCTGATGAGAAACGAGTAGAGGGGAACAATAACCTCTCTTGATCTAGATGCGAACCCTTTTGTGATAAGGTGGGCTATATAGAAGGTCTTTCTAACCACTTTGGCAATGTGATTATCAAAGGAGAGATTACTATCTACGTTGGTCCCCAAATCTCTAATTACTTCTTCCGTACTTAATGGATTACCACCTATGTGGTAATTTGTGGGCATCTTGTTTTTCCCAAAGGGGATGACTATGCACTTTTTAGCATTCAGCTTGAGGCCGTGGCTCTGGCACCAAGCATCCGTCTCTGTGAGACCCTTTTGGAGAATGCTTGTGTCAGCTGGAGATTCGATTATGGCTCCCAGTTTGCAGTCATCTGCGAACTTTGTCAGCCATAATCCCTCCGTGTTAGCCTGTACCTCAGAGAAGTATATACCGAACAAGAGAGGTCCCAGAACTGAGCCCTGTGGGATGCCACTTGTAACTGGTTTGGATTTGGACATGGAACCTGTGATTCTGACCATGTGGGTTCTATCTCTGAGCCAGTTTGCAACCCATCTTGTGATAAAGGGGTTGATATTTAAGCTGGTAAGCTTATTTATGATGCCCAAGTGGGGTATTGTGTCGAAGGCTTTTGCGAGGTCCAGGTAGGCTGTGTGGACTACCTTGTCCTCATCTATGGCTTTGGTAACTGTTTCACAGAAATCAACTAGGTTTAAGGGGCAAGATCTGCCATTAACAAAGTCGAATTGGGTAGGGTCCAGTGTCTGGAGGCTCCCAATGTCTCTGTTTATGAGTTCCATGATAATACGCTCCATAGCTTTACAGACCAGACTAGTCAGGCTTATGGGGCGATAGTTTCAGTCCGTTGTGGCACCACCTTTGTGGAGTGGGACCACAGTAGCTGTACGCCATTCTTTGGGTACATATCCTGTAGTAAGGCTAAGTTTGAACAGTGACTTAATGTGAGGGTTCAGTTCTTCTTGGAGCTCATGTAAGACACAGCCTGGGACAACGTCTGGTACCATAGATGCTGTGTTTTTTGCTTTGGAGAGGGCAGCTTTCACCTGTGTATCTGTGATGTCAGGGAGGTTACATTCAGTTGGGATAGGCATTTGCTCCTTTGAGGGGGAAGGGGGGGTTTGCGCTGAATCTGTCTGCCAGGATGTTGGCTATGTCTGTAGGTTCGGTATATTTTGTACCATTATGCAACAATTCAGAGCATATCTGGGAGTTTCTGCCCATGTTCCTGACATAACTAAAGAAGGCCTTGTGATTATCTTTAGTGTCTAGGGCAATTTTTCTTTCGAAACTGGCCTTTGATGATTTTATGAGGGATCGAAGTTTCTTGCTAATACTGATCAGAGATGCCTTCCCTTTTTGGGATTTTGCTCTGTCAGGTAGTAGCTTCCTCCTTCTGTTGTATAGCTTATTTATGGCCGGGGTCCACCAGACTGGTCTCCTGTTTTTGGAGGAGTGAGTCTTGGTTTTATTTGGGATAGCACGATTCATGCATTCCTGCAGGTGCTCATAGGATGCATTTGTAAAGGATTCTACGGATTGGGCTGTATTATCCTCTGGCCCAAGGGCTTTGAAGAATTCCACCTCAGTCTTGAGAAGTGCAAAGTTGGCTTTTCAGAAATTCTTTACAGTGATTTCCTTGTCTGGGGGTGGGGATGGGATATGGATGTCCAGGTAAATTTGTTTATGATCTGATCTTACCAATAAGGGGTTTACCTCTGGTGTGGAACATAGAGTCCCCATGTTGGTGATGACCAGGTCCAATATGTTGTTCCCTCTTGTGGGAGTGGTGACCAGTTGTTCCATTGTGTTAGAGTTTATAAATTCAAGGAACCGTTGGGCGAGGGTGTTTGGGCTTGAGTAGTTTTCCCAGTCAATGTTTGGGTAGTTGAAGTCACCCAATAACATAGTGTTTGGAGAGACTTTCATATTCTCCAGTGTTCTCAGGAATGCCAAGTGGGGTTCCTGTAATAGGGAGGGTGTTCTGTAGCAGGCTACAAACTGAAAGGCAGTTTTGCCCGCTGTTAGTTGCACATGGATGGTTTCCGATGCTTCGTGCAGTGCCACTAACCTGGAGGTGTAGGTATCTTTGATGAATATAGATACTCCCCCTCCTTTTGTGCTTTGGTCCAAGTTTTAGGGCCGAAACGCATGGTATGAGTTATAACCTGGTAGTGCTGGGGTGCTCTCAGGAGCCTTGAACTAGGTTTCTATTACTGCAAAGACATCGATTTTCTCCATACTGAGGAGAGCCTCAAGTATGTGCATCTTGAGGTTTAGACTTCTGGCATTGAGTAGCATTACCTTTAGTTTTTTTATCCTTGGGTTGTCTATGGAGGTGGGTTTGTCCTTTGAGCCTTGCCTAAAAAAGGCACTATGGGGGTGGCAAGAGCCTTGGCCAGTATACGAAAGCCTAAGGGTGACAGGTGCAAGCCATCCCTAGCGAAGCAACGTGGCTTGTCGAGCATGTCATCCCAGGCTGACAGACACTGGATCCCCTTTGAATGACACCAATACTTTAGCCAATTGTTGAAACTGATCATTTTGTCTTTATACTGTGGCATCATTCTTGGTGAGAGCAAGATGCTACTCAAGGTCAGGGTCATACCAGCCTGGGCTACATGGTCAGAGAGCTCCTCTATGTCTCTTTTCATGTAGTCCAGGGAGGTACATCTCAGGTCATTCACACCAGCATGGACAATGACGGAGTCATACTTGTACTTGCTTTGGAGTGACCTGAGTGCTTGCGTTATGTGGCAGATCCTGGCACCCGACAGGCAGCTTACAGTGACCTTCTCCTTGTTCAGTCTGGTGAGTGGGACGTCAGTGTGCCGGACAATAGAGTCCCCTATAACAAGTATATTTGGTGTGTTGTTTGGCCTTAAGGGCTATGACTGTGAGGCACACTGATTTTGTGAGATATGTGATTTGTGGGTATTGTTGAGGGGTGGCTATTGCTTGGATATCTGATTAGGAGGTCTTTGCTGTTTAGGCAGATTTTTATTTAGAGCCTCTGAGTATGTTTTTGTGTGTTTATGTGTTGGGTATGCAGATGCAATAGGTCTGTGTGAGACTGGATTTGTGGTGTGGGTGGTTACCTTTTCCTCCTGACTGAAATACTGCATGTGCAAGCTTGACTGCCATTTTGTAGTTAGCTATTGAGATATAAGCATGTATGTCTATGTAGCCTGTCTGTTAATCAGTATGTTTGTATTTTGTAAAGCTGCTATCCATCCTGATGTGTTTCTATTTAATAAAGCATATAAACAAACTACCCCGCTTGTTCGTCATTTATAATGGAGAGAGACGAGTGACATGGTGTCAGAAGAGGCATGTCTAAAAAGGGCATATGGCCAGAAAGGAATCCATATTCTTTAGATTCAAGTGCCCTCTGGAACCCAGTTAATGCTGGAGGAATATATAAGAGTGAATCATCCCTACTGTGCATACAACACACAAAACGGGTCAGAAATGAATTTCTGGTATTAAAACTTGCTCAAGCTATTTTTTTATTTGCAAAATATAAAACAAGGCATTCAGAATGCTCTGAACAAAATTCTAAGTAAGAGAAATATTCAATAGTATGATACATTAACAGAAATATTCAAAATAACTGTGGAAAGTCTTTGAAATAAAGTCTGAATCACATAAAATGAATAAAATAAGGGAAACAAATGCATTTCTTCTCTAAGCACTACTTTTTCACATTAATCAAAGTTATTAAAGTTTATAAATATATATAGCCTTCACTCAATCACAAAGGCAGTATTTGATCAACATATAACTCAGCAGCAGTCAAGTATAATGTCGGGAAGTACAATAAAATTCACAGCATAAATCTTCATATAATCCAAGGCTTTAATTCCAGTTAGCGCTTTCACCCACAGGCTTCATCAGACATTCAAAGCCAAATAAAACATTTCATTTAAATATCATCCAAACTGAAATGATAGGACGATGAAACAATGACATCACATCCTTTCTTTAAAATCTTGAAAGCATGAAAACACTCGATACAAATATATATTATATATCAACTTATAAAAATATAAAAACTATATACATATACAACATATAAATATATATACATACATTACAATATACAAATATATTATTACCTTTTCCTAATGGATAATCTCCTGTTTTTAAGGATAGGTTTGAGGGGAATCTTGTCATTAAGTCCAGGAACATCCTGCATTGTGGCCACCGAAAAAATGATTCTACAAAAAGGAGGTTGAGAGGACTAGTGTTTTGGCCTTCTATGTCACAAGACATTGACAGAGTACCTTTATCTTGTTCTGTATGTAATAGTACAAAGCCACATCAACAGAAGGAACCACTTCATCTAAACCAGATTCCTGAACTACCTTGGTCGACAGTAGCCACTGATATTTTCAAGTGGAATGGTCAACATTATTTGGTGTTAGTACTCTTATTCTAATTGGTTTGAGACTGACCTACTTCCTAACCTAGCATCCAGTACTGTCATTACTAAGATGAAGCATCATTTTGCAGTTCATGGTAGTCTGCACAAAGTTATTTCTCTCAATGGTAGACAGTTTACTAGCCAGAAATTCAAATGAAGAATGTGAGTTTACTCATGTCACTAGTAGTCCTGAGTATTCACAGTCAAATGGTTTGGCAGAATGTGCAGTTCAAAGTGCGAAACAGTTACTGGAGAAGTCAAAACAAGATAATAGTGATATTTTCCTGAATCTCTTGAATCTCAGAAATGTTCCTTGTGATAAACATCTTGGTTCACCTGCTCTGAGAATTCTTTCGAGACAAACTAAAACTACATTACCAACCAGCAGTAATTCATCAGTTCCAAGTGCTAAGAATAACAGATTTGTGAAAGCCCATCTGTTAAAGAAACCCCTAGCCCAGAAGTCTTTTTAAGATAAGTCCAGCAAACTGCTCAATCCATTACATGAAGGAGATACAGTGAGAATGCAAATGTGCAAAGGTTATAACTGGATCAAAGTCATGAAGAGTATTTGCAAAGATCCGAGATCTTACATTGTGGAATCGCAAGGAGCAGAGTTTTGGTGGAATCAGAAATATTTCATGTCAGTGTCCAGGCCTATACCACAGCACCTAGCCTGTGAGAAAGACTCTTTATCTCAGAGTGAGTTGTCCAGTGTTCCAATTCCTAAGGACATTCCAGTAAATATCCCTGTTCCTGAGATGAATCCCAAAGTTCCTGAGATGAATTGTTCACTGAAGACTGTTCCTGTTGCTAAACTCAATTCTGAATACTATGTTACTAGGTCAAGTCATATTTCCAGACCATGTTATAGATACAAGGCAACTTGGACATGAACATTGTGATTGTTTCTAATGTCTATATTATTGCATATCTTATTCTAATGTCATTTCATTGAACGCAATGTATTTAAAAGGGAGGGTGTAGATCAGTATGTGTGCACAGCTTTACGAAGCTTTGTAGGGGCTTGCACAAGTGTATAAATAATGAGCAAGTGCAAGCCTGATTGCCATTTTGTAGTTAGCTGTTGAGATACAAGAAGGTATGTCTGTGTAGTCTGTCTGTTAATCAGTTCATTTGTATTTTGTATTTGCTATCCATCCTGATGTGTTTCTATGTAATAAAGCATATAAATGAACTACCCCACTTGTCTGTCATCTATAATGGAGAGAGACGAGCAACAGGGGGGATCCATGGGTAGATGAGTATCAATGGCCAAGAGGTGAATCTTGATACAGAAGTAAGAAAGACCAGATGATAATAGGGCACACATATTCTGCAGAAGCTTAGGCATTTAGGCTTTAATAGGATCCTGTTTTCTGCTTTGATACTGACTAGAAAATCATTTCCACTTAGCCAGATCTGATTTTCTAGTAGCAGGATTCTTAGCCTCCTTTAATAAATGCTGCATGTGATCAAAGAATGGGTGCCTAAAATGTGCAAGAAGTCTATCATGCAGACAGAGAACCAAATACATTTTAGCTCGAGATGCATCAAACGACCCCTGTCCAGTGCAAGCAAGTCCATCTTGTAAGGAAGCTTGTGGTATTTGTTGTTGGCTAATTTGAGAAAAGGAAGAACTGTTGTTGCCTGGGCCAAGGGGAATTACTGGTATCATCATCATCTTTGGGGAGCTGTTCTGAATCTTAAGGAGAACCCTGACTATCATATGAAGGGAAGAAAGGCATACAGGGATATTTCTGTTAATGGGAATAAAAATGTTTCTGTCTTCCAGGCCTTTGTACAAGGAGTACTTGAGCAGAATTACTTTAACTGTCTGTTGTGAACAGAAGCAAAAAGATATACTTGAGGTATTCCCCAAAGTTGTATCAATTCCTGGAAGCTCCATGGCTGTCCAGAACCTGATCCTGCTCAGTTTGCTTGTTTCAAGGCTGTCTGGTTCTCCCCATTTGTTTATGACATGCTGTGGTGTTGTCTGTGATTACTTGCAGAAAGCATGGAATCCAAATATGGTGCAGAGAACTGAGAGCATTTTATAATAGCCATCATTTCTTTGAGATTTACATGTTTAAATTTGTCCTGTTTGTTCCACAGACCCTGAACTTTCACCCCCCTTGGATACAGACGCCCAACCAAAGTCTGTGACATCTACAATTACAGACTAAATAGGGGTGGGGAGGGAGAGTGGGAGACCTGGACTGGAAGACAACTGATTTGCCTACCAGAATAACTTCTTGTATATAAACCCCCAAAATGGGATTTGAAAAGACAGGGGGTTCAGGTTTTGGGTCCAAACTGACTTGATGAGCTACTGAATTTTCTTCATATGAAATATGGCCAAAGGAATTATGAAAAAGTTAGAGGCTGTGAAACCTAGAATAGCAAGATATTCCCTGGCAGATGTACAGGTTTGGTTGGAAAATATCAGAAAATGTTATTTGTAACATTTGTCTTTAGCCTGAGGAAGAAAGTCCACCATTATGGATGTATACAGGAGACATGACAAAAACACTCCCCTGGATTCACAAAAGCTTGCACGGAGTGCAAGATTGGTGCAGGAGCCCACGGAGGCAATATGTCTGCGGTGCGATCCAGGAACAGCCTGCAGGGGTGTGCATGAGCACTTCTGCACTAATCTTGCACGGACTAAGCGCTGGTATGCAAATCACCCCATTTGCAGGTAAAATCCATGCAAATGAGCTGATTTTTCAATCCAGGAAGCTTGCAACAGTCCATGCAAGACTAGTGTTATCTGCAGAAATGTACTCGGTTAGTAACTGAGTACATTTTTGCAATATCCAAAACGGAGCTATGACACCCCAAACAAAGGCTGCATACACTGAGGAAGCATGTCAATGGCCAAGTATAAGGCCATTGGCATTGCAAACAATGCAAAAAGTTAAAAAATCAACTTTTATTTATTTTTTTTGCCGATTTCCGCTGTTTAAGCATAGGGCAGCGGTAAGCAATTGGAATCGGGGGGAAAATAAAAAATAAACCTAAAATAAGAATTTTAGCAAAAATCGTTGTTCTGCCATGCAAGTCAATGGCAGTCAGAAGACAACCTGGCCAGTGTGAGTAGTGGTTGCTAAGGGGGGAAGCTCAGTGTGACACATGTAACTATGCATTAGAAGGCAATCCTATGCAAATGAGGGGGAGGATAGTGAATCCTAGTTTTCCCCAGCATGTGAGGCAGGTCCCAACAGTGTAAGAGTATGAATAGCTGGGTGCAAGACTAGGAGGTAGGTGACATCATGGATGGGGGTGTCAAGCATAATGTAAGTGGACTGGAGCCCTGTGGCTCGGGTTTGCTCCTAGCTTAGCACAGCTAAGCTAGAGGGTGTGTCTAAACCTACCTAGCACTTGTTACAAAGTGTAAGTGGGTGTGTGTGCCATGTACTGGGTTTTACAGGAAGAAAAAAGAAGTTATACCAGGAAATAGCAGCAGTGTGCACATCTGAGCACTCTGTTTGTGTGGCTCGCACATAGGCTTAAACAGGGAGGCAATGGGAAGGGAAAACAGCAGTAGGAAAGTAATCAAGGACAGCTAGCTTAGCTGGCAGGTGAAATATATCAGAATCAACCAATTACACAGGCAGCAGACCAGCCCAGCCCAGCACATCACTATAAACTATCCAGCCCAGCACACCACTATAAACTATGCAAACACCTCTCCCCCTTGTTTTTTCACAAAAACTCTGCACCACCGGTGTATACGAATGGGGAAATTTTACAAAACGAAAACAACAGAAAAAGTGTTAGGAGCTGCTTTTGCTATCATAAACCAGCATGTGCAAGAGGCCGAGGGTGGTGAGGATGTGAATGCTGATGACCAACCCACAGTGAGGAGGAGGAGAAGAGTGTACAGACCCAGGGAAACCAACCAGGGGCTACATGAGCTGGAGATAGTCGAGTGCTATAGGGTGGACAGGGACTTCCTACAGCATATCGTAGAGCTGTGCTGGCCACACCTCAGACACAGAACCAACAGCGGAGAACCCATCTCGGTGGAAACCAAGGTATGTGTAGGCTTAAGAATACTAGCCACAGGTACCTTCCAAAGGCCAACTTGGGATATCATGGGGATCTCACAGGCATCAGCATCCAGGGTACTCCACCAGTTCCTGGATGCCATATCAGCACATGCAGGTGAGCACATATATTCCTCAACACCTGTGAAGCATTGGCCAGCAATATGTGTCTCTTCCAACAAATAGCAGAATATCCTGAAGTAGTGGGTGCTATAGACTGCACGCACATACACATAAAATCACCACTCCATGAGCAGGGCAGGGTCTACATAAACCGCAAGGGCTTCCCCTCCATCAACTGCCAGGTCATGTGCGATTCCCAGGGCATTATAATGAATGTGTGTGCTGGAAGCCCTGGGAGCTATCAAAATTCCCACCTCTGGCATCTGACCCAGCTGTACCACAGATTTGCCAGTGGGGACATCCCATATGGGCACCTAGTGGGGGATGATGGTTATGCACTCGAGCCGTGGCTGATGACATCCATCAGAAATGCAAACACACCCGAACACGAGCTCCATAATGAGGCACAAGCACAAACAAGAATCATAATAGAGCATGTGTTTGGGATGCTCAAGTCATGGTTCTGGTGCCTGGACACATCCGGTGGAGCCTTGCAGTACTCTCCAGCTACATGTACCCAAATTTTAATGGTATGTGCCATGCTACACAACATGATCCTGCAGAAGCGGCTGCAGCAGGAAAAGCACGGGGCAGGGCCACACAGCCTCTCACCATTGCCAAGGCCAGCACATAGTGACTCAGAGGAGGAACAACCTGAGCCTGCACCTGTAAGCAGAAGGAGACGTGCACAGTATGCCTTGCCTTTGGCAAAGAGGCAACACATAGCACACACACTGACACAGGAGGAACCCAGGGAATGGAAACTCTCTCTGACTCGCACATACAGTAAAAGGGATGCCAAAAATGACACTACCTGTGCTTTACCATGTATAGGGAGTGTACTATGTGCATCTGACATAGTCAGCCCTCCAGCACCATCTCAATACTGGCACAGCCACAAGGTAAGTCACCCTTCCTATCAATCACTGAATGCAGTAGTATGGTCTGCTAGTTGTATCAATGGTATGGATGTGAACATGCAAGAAAGGGAATTGGGTGGCAGAATGGGAAGGCAGCAGATAGTGGGCAGCTATATGGGCGGCATGAAACCATAACAAATACTGGTATCAACAAAGTAGGCAGTAACAGACAAGGTGAAAAAACCCACTGCAGGACATGTGCTGGCCCATATGTGTGTCCATAGGGCACACACATGCATGTCATGGAGGTTCACATACTCACCATCAGTCCCAACCAGCCAGCTGGACAGGTGTAGATGAACACAAGGAAAGGCTGTGCTAAGGTCCTCAAAGTATGGCAATGGAGATCAAACCCTCTCCAGGCCTACACAGAGTATAACAGGTCAGGAAGTGGGATGTCATTCATGAAGGGAAGGAAGTCTGAAATGGCAATGTAGATCAATAAAACCTATAAACTGTACTACACGGATATGCCTGTAGTCTGCAGGATAGGTCAGAATACAGATTTAAAAGGAAGCCAACAGACTACCGGAAATACCAGTGCGGTAAAAGCAAATGTCCACAGTTGGCAGGCTTGCCCCCCCCCCCCAAAACCCTATGTAGAAATGTATTAGCATCCATGTGTTGGAGTAATAATAGTGAGCACAGAGTACCTGTGCTTGCCAAAGTGGAAGGATGGATTATGTCATGTGTACAAAATGCAGAGCTCTGAGTGTCAGGCTGATGTGTGGAGGCCAACAGGGTACATGAAATATTAGGTGAGTATAGCAGAGATTTCTACAATTGTTAGGTGTGCACTCCCCCCTATCCTATGTAGTATAGCAGTAGCATCTATGTGGGGGTACCACAGCAGCAGAACACAGAGTACCTGATCAACCCCAATTATAACAATGAAATGTTACATGTGTACAATATGCAGATATTTGAGTGTCAGGTTGTTGTGTGGAAGCCAACAGAGTACCTGACATATCAGGTGGTTGTAGGACATGTCCACAGTTGTGATGTGTGCCCCCACCAACCCTATGTAGAAATGTATTACCAGCCACGTGTGGGATTAATAACAGTGAGCTCAGTACCTGAGCTGGTCAAATCAGCAAGATGGATAGTCACATGTCTACAATAGGCAGAGCACTGTGTGTTAGGTAATTCTGAGTGGTATGCTGTGTGAATGTGTTCAGCAAATAGCCATGGATGGTGTGTCCTGGTGTCCAATGGTCAGTACTGCTGATGACCGGGCCAGGTCCACACAACTGCAGTGTCAAACAGACTGGTATCCTAGCAAGACATGTTGCAGCATTAGACAATATGATCTGTAGAGATGTCATAATTGTCACCATCTGGAAGATGGACATGGCGTGAGTGTTCATAGGTTCATAGGTTCATAGGTTCATACTAGGCTATCTGCCCTAGGGCATTTATAAGCCTAGCCAGAGTGTGTGTGGCTTTCACCACCCCTTAGGATGAGAATACTATACCCATTAGTTTGCTGTGCCTCTGTCCAGCAGTGATACAGAGATGATTCCCGGGGTAAACCTACGATCTCCCATCCACTCGTCAAGATTTCTCTTGAACAGAGTCAGTGAGGAGCTCTGCCTCACATGGACTGGGATTCTGTTCCGTAGTGTAGGGAGTCTCTGGGTGATGAATCTGTCCCTCCAGCACGTCCTATTTATATCCGTGTTGAGGTTTAAGTCTCTTGCTTTCGTGGCTCTGGTGGATTTGGATTTTTGAGGTGGAGCATGTCCATTAATTCGGGTTGGACATGGCCTTGTATGTCAGGCACAGATCACCTCTGAGCAGGCGGTATGCGACTGAATAGAGCTGGAGTTTCTTCAGTGGCATCGTATGACATATGTTTGAGCCCCTTTATCCTTTTGGTGAGGAACTTTTGGGGTCTTTCCAACTGCTGCAGGTGTCGGGTAAGGTACATTCGAATGGGGCGTTGTACTCAATCATTGGTCTGATAAGTGAAGAGTACAGGGGTACAATGACCTCTCCTGATCTAGATGTGAATCCCTTCATGATCAGGTGGGCAATGTAGAAGGTCTTCCTAACCACTTTGGCAATGTGAGAGTCAAAAGAGAGGTTACTGTCAACTTGGGTCCCCAGGTCCCTGATAACTTCTTCCGTGTTTAATGGATTACCACCTATGTGGTAATTAGGGGTTACCTTGTTTTTCCCAAAGGGTATGACTATACATTTATTGGCATTTAGCTTAAGGCCATGGCTCCGGCACCAGTTATCCATTTCTATGAGACCTCTCTGGAGGATGTCTGTGTCTGATGGAGTGTCAATTATGGTGCTCAGTTTGCAGTCATCTGCAAATTTTGTCAGCCAAAATCCCCCTATGTTTGCCTGCACTTCAGAAAAATAAATGCCGAACAAGAGGGGGCCCAGGACTGAGCCCTGTGGGACACCGCTCATGACCGGCTTAGAGTCTGACATGGCACCAGCAACTCTAACCCTGTGTGTTCTGTCCTTGAGCCAGTTTGCAACCCATCTTGTGACATATGGGTTTACAACTAAGCTTGTGAGCTTTTCTATGATGCCCAAGTGGGGTATTGTGTCGAAC
Source organism: Protopterus annectens (assembly GCF_019279795.1). Lineage (NCBI taxonomy): Eukaryota > Metazoa > Chordata > Ceratodontiformes > Protopteridae > Protopterus > Protopterus annectens. The sequence goes on from NC_056727.1 coordinate 649,686,103, forward strand.
GCTTTTGTTAGGTCAAGGTAGGCTGTGTGAACTGCCTTACCCTCATCAATGGCCTTAGTGACTGTTTCGAAAAAGTCGACCAATTTCAAGAGGCAGGATGTGCCCTTGACAAAGCCAAATTGGGTAGGATCCAGTGTCTGTAGGTCCCCAGTGTCTTTATTTATGAGTTCCATTAGGATCCTCTCCATAGCTTTGCAGACAAGGCTCGTCAAGCTTATGGGGCGGTAATTTTCAGGGTCCGTAGAAGCACCGCCTTTGTGGAGTGGGACCACAGTTGCCGTACGCCATTCTTTGGGTACGTATCCTGTAGTAAGGCTAAGATTAAACAGTAGCATTATGTGTGGGTTTAGTTCCTCATTGAGTTCATGTAGCACACAGCCGGGGACACCGTCCAGTCCCATTGATGCTGTGTTTTTTGCTTTAGAGAGAGCAGCTCTCACCTGGGCATCTGAGATGTTTGGGAGGCTAGACTCTGGTGGGATAGATATTTCTCCTTTTGGGGGAGGGAGGAGAAATTTGCACTGAACCTGTCTGCCAGTATGTTGGCAATGTCTGTGGGTTCAGTGATTTTTTATCATTTTGGACTAATTCTGAGCATATCTGGGAGTTTCCACCCAGGTTTCTAACATAGCTTAAAGAAGGCTTTATGATTGTCTTTTGTGTCATTAGATTTTTCTCTCAAAGTTGGCCTTGGATGATTTTATGAGTGATGTAGTTTTGCTAGTATTGATCAGAGATGCCTTCCCTTTTAGGATTTTGCTCTGTCATGTAGTAGCTTTCTCCTCTTGTTGTAGAGTTTGTTTATGGCTGGGGTCCACCAGACCCCGCGCCTGCCTTTGGTGGAAAGGGTCTTGATTTTATTAGGGATTGCTTGATCCATACATTCCTGGAGGTGCTCGTAGAAGGCATTTGTAAGGGTTTCAGGTTGTGGTTTCCACTGGCTCGGGGGCCTTGAAGGATACCACTCCAGTCTTAAGAAGTGTGAAGTTTGCTTTTGAGAAGTTCTTCACTGTGGTCTTTTTTGCTGGGGGTGGGGGCGGGATGTGGATCTCCAGTGAGATTAATTTATGGTCTGATCTCACCAATGAGGGATATACTTCCGGTGTGGAGCATTTTGTCCCCATGTTTGGCCCAGACATACACACAGTGCACAGGTGGAAGTACTATAGAGAGAGACTGTTTAAAATCTTACAGTGAAATGGAGACACCCTCCGTGTGTACATAAATGTTCACAGCACATCAGTTGGTTGTGTAGTATGGGAAACTAAGATGTACTGTTGGCAAACACTGGCAGACTACAAAAGGCAGAGGTATGATGTATGTAGAAGCTGCTGGTGTCCACCCACTAGCCACCAGCAGGGGAAAAGGCCACGTATACCTGTGAGGCAGTTGCAAGTAGCTACCTTAGCACATATGCAGCCAGTCCGGCCCATCAGCCTCAAGTAACACGCAAGCCACCTCCCTGCTGCTGTGAATGAGTACAATATGATCCCCATATTACTATGTGAATACTCACAGAATGCAGCATGCTGAAGAGGTGTCCCACACAGGTGTGTCTATAGCTGTAGGATGCACCCGGGCAACATCCACACCAATGGATTGATAAGGACAGAAACAACTGCCATCACCACCTTGCACACTTATTCCGTCAACCCAGGGGAATACATTTCCTTGCAGCCTAGGTCTGTACAACTGACAGAATGCACTGGCCTGCTACAGATAGCCTGCATCAGTACTCAATGCCCCACTGTCCTCTGTCACAGGTCTGTGTCATGCCTGTACCACCACTGTATGTTACCCCATGGACTCCCACATAATGACAAAACACAGTCCACAGAACACAAATGCAAGGACATGTTGTTAAATCCCAGTAGTATGTCCATCATGTTCCAATGCATGAACAGTGGACCAGTCTGTACATACTGCTGGGATGGAGTGTCAACTATAGGCATACCTATCATATATCATATGCATAATGGTAAGAAGAGGACAGATTAATGGGGGGGGGGGGTTGCATCACTACCATGGAGTGTGTGAAGGATGAAACCCTGATGTGTGCATATTCTTATTATGGCTGCAAACACTTGGATCGGTGGCCACAAACCTGCTTGCAAACCAAATTGTGAAGAGTTAATGAACAGAATAATAAGCCCTGCCTCTGGATAACCTCAATGAGTCTGAATACCTGGGAGGTATGGCCACAGCATGATATGGTCATCCTGCTATGGTGATAATTGTACAGGCATGGGGCCCACAGCCACAACAGCACCAAGGTGCTGGACCATATACACAGACCCATCACCAAGTGTCTGCAGTTTCCACTCCAGAATGACATGAGTGTGCAAGAATATGTAGGTTGCACACCACATTACTGGACAAAGCTGCATTCAACTTGTAATCCCCAGGAACCTACTGCCAGCAAAGATGTACATCTGTCAATAGCTGATGACATAAAACATCAGAGGGTAAAACACCACATATCACTGAGTATCCCTGCCAACACCAAAACCATGTAGCAGAAGCACCACAGACACAATTAGCAACAATCTCACTAGCCTTTGCCAGTGTCGATCCACATTGTCAACCAATCTACAGATATCCTGCATAAGTAGGTTACTAGCTGTAGGTGTAGAGCACAAAAACCTGCACTGGAGTACAACCTACCTGGAATGGAGTCACACATGCAATACAGACACTCATACTGGGCATGTTCTCACACTTCGAGAAATCAAGGCCATGTCAGAAAACAAATTACAGAAGGGTCATAATAGGTATGCTCACACACATAGAGAAATGAAGCCCATGACTGGAAACAACTGTGGTCCATAAACAGCAGTCAGTCACAGATGTCTGTGCAAACACTTCACATTACACACCAGTCATGCTCTGCACACACAGTGGATGAGAATATGCACATATATCCAAGGACAGCACACTATAGCAGCTCAGACATACACATAATAGATGTGGGAAGAGAGTGACAAGACAGTGACAGACAGCTCCCCTCTCATGAGGTCTGTCCTACACAGCACACTCCCATTTTTCAAAAACATATGATGTGCAAATGTCCATCACTGTACAAAATTGCCCCTGGTAGCCTTCCAGTCAGTACACCTTTCATTGCCTTTCTTTGACAAGCCTGCTGATGTCATTCCCTGTGAAATACACCTTTGGTGAAAACATATCCCAGTAATCTATGTGGTGTGTTCTGTAACTGTGTAATGTTTTAATGTGCTATAGTAGTTAGATAGGTGTTCTAATCCCATTCATGGCAGCTGTGTGTATGTGTAGGGCCCAATGCTTTTGAGGACACTCAGTACACCTGTCATTGTCCTTCTTTGACAAGCCTGCTGATGTAATTCCCTGTGAAATACACCTGTGGTGAAAGAGCATCCCAGTAATCTTCATGGGACATTCTGTAACCACACGATGCTCTAATGTGCTGTAGTAGTTAGGTGGGTGTTCTAATCCCATTCATGGCAACTGTGAGTCTGTTTGTGTGTATGTGTAGGGCCCAATGCATTTGAGGACACTCAGTACACCTATCATTGCCTTTCTTTGACAAGCCTGCTGAAGTCATTCCCTGTGAAATACAATTTTTGTGCAACAGTATCCCAATAATCTCTGGTGTGTTCTGTAACTGCACAATGCTCTAATGTGCTGTAGTAGTTAGGTAGGTGTTTTAATCACATTCATGGCAACTGTGAGTGTTTGTGTGTATGTGTAGGTCCCAATGCTTTTGTAAACAGTCAATACACCTGTCATTGCCTTTCTTTGACAAGCCTGCTGATGTCATTCCCTGTGAAATACACCTTTGGTGAAAAAGTATCCCAATGATCTCCGTGGCACACTCTGTAAGTGTGTAATGCTCTAATGTGCTGTAGTAGCTAGGTAGGTGTTTTAATCCCATTAATTGCAACTGTGAGTCTGTGTGTGTGTCTGTGTGTATGTATAGTGCCCATTGCTTTTGAGGACACTCAGTACACCTGTCATTGCTCTTCTTTGACAAGCCTGCTGATGTCACTCCCCATGAAATACACCTTTGCTGAAAAAGTATCCCAGTAATCTCCGAGGCGCACTCTGTAATTGCGTAATGCTCTAATGTGCTGTAGTAGTTAGGTAGGTGTTTTAATCCCATTCATGGCAACTGTGAATCTGTGTGTATGTCTGTGCATATGTGTAGGGACCAATGCTTTTGAGGACACTCAGTACACCTGTCATTGCCCTTCTTTGACAAACCTGCTGATGTCATTCCCTGTGAATACACCTTTGGTGAAAGAGTATCCCAGTAATCTCTGTGGCATGTTCTATAACTGTGTAATGCTGTAGTGTGCTGTAGCACCTAAGTAGGTGTTCTAATCTCAAGCATGGTAACTATGAGACATATGGTGTGTGTGCATTTGTCATATGTATCCTGTGTGAAGCATGAAGCAATGTGGAGTGGGTGTTGCACTTTTTCTATATGTTGGGCCTATAAAATTTCATAATGTCCACCTTACAAGCATAACAGAGTCAAACATCACAGTGGCTGGGGTAAACAATCTATACCCCCACATGCAACATCATGGCATGGGGAAAAAAAGGCAACACCTGTATTACCCAGAGAACACTCTCCACCCATGTCCAGACACAAACACACTTGGCCAGGCAACAACCAATAAGGTGGTAGTCCCCTGCATATTGCCCACAGATGGTAAACATGGTGTGATTGCAGTTAACTACAGAGGACATGGCAGCCTGTCCCATCCCTACAATAGGCGATGCATTGCATACAGTGCTCCATCACTATGTGCCCCAATGGACACCTGCTACAACTGGCAAACCAGCAAATGTTACCCACAAAGGCCATGCCATGCTGTATACACATGCCCAGTATGGACAGATGCCACTGACACCAATGAATACTGAGGGGCAACAGGGGTAAGCTGCCTGAAGGTATCTGGGTGTACATTACCATTCAATTCACCTTGGGTAAATGCAGACGGACTGCTTCCTGCCATACAGACTGTTCTGTTTGTCAGTGCGATTGTGATGGTTTCAGTCATGCCTTTTTATATCACAGATACATCCCATTGTGTCTACTTCAGTATATACCCCCCTAGGAATTGTGCATAGACTGTAGATGGAGGCTGCTGGACTGTACATCTGCATTACTGACAGTTGATTGTTTGTTATCCTGTATCCCAGTCTGTGTCTACTGTTGTACTACTTGAAGGCCTTGGCATAGACAGCAACATATGTACTCCTTTCCAGAATACTGTATACCTTTATCTGTTAGACATTTGCATTACTCTGTGTAAACGTATTTCAGAGTCTACACAACTATATGACATGGCATACAGTACTGTAGTAGTACACAAATAAAGCTTCCCCATGTATGCAAACCTGTGTGTGGTGTTATATCCTGTGACCTGTCTGTTGGTATATGTTGCAGGCAACAGGTGTCACTTGTATGTTTGGCTCATACAGTGTCCATGTGGTATGCTGGTGACTGTAGCAATAGTGGCAGTACCATATTGTGTGCACCCTCTACATATGTATCCCCTATACATATGTCTGTGTGTGTATGTGTAGTTACATATATATCTATATATAGGTATATACACATACACACACACACACACACACACACACACACACACACACACACACACACACACACACACACATATATGGTTCTACCTGACATAGTCGAAACCACACAACACCGACAACCACATCACCGACACCACATATTCGACAGTCCATAAACACGAAACCACACATAACCGACAACGAAATAACCGGCGGTACACAAACGAAACCCATACACTGCACACACCACAATAACAATTAAAAACAAAACACATCCCCATTCCACAAACCACACACACACAACACAAGCACACCAAAATCCTTACAAGCCCACACTAAACCTTACCTAACCTAAGGTCCGTCACTATAAGCACACTTACCTACCGCTCCTAACCCTAACTCATTAACCCGCCCTATCAAACTCCTAACCTAACTCACTTAACCCACCCTATAGGCTCCTAACCCTAACTCACTTAACCCACCCCTATGGCTCCTAACCTAACTCACTTAACCCACCCTATGCTCCCTAACCTAACTCACTTAACCCACCCCTATCCCCACAGACGTCCAATCTCCACACTTACCTGCCTCGCACCCCTAACGTCCGTCACTACCGCATACTCACACAGCCTTTCCCCATGTCGGCATCCTGCGTTGGTGTTGTCATCCGTCGTGTCGGTCTTCTGCATTGTCGATGTTCTGCCACTCGCGATTGGCGTCGGTCTTCTTCGATTTGATCTTCTGGAGCTCAGTTCCGATGTCGGTCTTCTGCGCTGTCGACGAAGTCAGGTAGAACCACATATATATATATATATATATATATATATATATATATATATATACATGTATGTATCTGCATATATGTGGCTGTGTATATGAATCCTAGAAATGTTGAGTGGGTCCACATTGTACATCCTCTATGGTAGCCACACTGTACTGCATGATATGTTACCGATACCAGCCTGACAGCATACAGGCGGGATGGAGTACTGTTAACATCCTGTGCCCATGTTGTGGCATGTCCTGGTTTGGGATTTGTGTTCCATTGTCAGTGTCTGGAGCAATGCTTTTGAGGCCATTCCCAGGCACTACAACCTCCATTGCCCAACTTTGGCAAGTCTGCTGACATCAACTGTGAAATACACCTTTGAGGAAAAATATCCCCGGTAATCTCTGTGTCGTGTGCTATAACTGCATAATGCTGTAGTGTTATAAACTAGTTAGGTAGTGGTTCTATTCCCAGTCATTGTAAGTGCGAATGTTTGTGTGTGCTCCTTTGTCAGAGTAGGGAGCAATGTTTCTGAGGCCATTAACAGGCACTACAACCTCTATTGCCCTACTTTGGCAATCTGCTGACATCATCAACTGTGAAATACAGCTTTGGAGAAAATATCTCCCAGTAATCTCTGTGGTGCATGTTATAACTGTGTAATGCTGCAGCATGATAAACTAGTTAGGTAGGAGTTCTAATCCCAGCGATAACAAGTGTGTGTTTGTAATTCGTAACATGTGTGGAGGTGACTGTGTAACACCTGGACCCATTGAGGAGCTGGTTTTGTAATTTTCCTATATGGTGGCCATATTATATGTCACAATGTCCACCTTGCAAGGATGACAGATGTCAATCAGCTGAGATGCTGCAATGCCAATCCACACCTCTACATGTGATACAAGGCATGGTAAACTAAGTAATCAACTAGTATTACACAGAGTACACTATTAATCTGTGTCTCATACACAAACACACTTGCCTGGACAGCTGCCACTATGTTGGTAGTACCCTACATACTGTTCACAGATAGGAAGCATGGTGTGATTCCAGTGGGCTACAGAGGGCATGGAACCCTGTCCATCGTACAATAGGCACATAACTGAAGACAGTCCACCTTCAGTACAATCCCCAATGGATGCCTACAACATCTGTGGTGCCATCAAATGTGATGTCACTGTACATGCATGTGGGAGGTGTGCACATCCTAGACACTGCCCATGTCATGGACTAAAGAACACATACATGGCAAGCAATGCACAGCATTGCCCACACGCAATAGTTACCCAGGTGACTGGATGGTGAATACAGTACCCAGCTGTGTGGGGAAACCAGACACTACACCCCTGAGCCACACTGCAGACCATTGTCATGTCACCTGATGCCAAGGTATACCCATCACCTAGCCTTGTATATCTGTCTGGCACAGTCGACCACTACACACCCATAAAGTAATGCACCCATGCATGTCAATACTGGCACCCTGTGTCTGTGTGTGTGTTGTATGTTGCCTTTGACCCCATTCACACTCACTATAACCCCACTGGCATACTGAAGCATGCTGTCTGATGTCAGACACCTCCATATACCATTTGCCCATATAACCTCTGTATAACCCCTGTGGTGCATGTGATACCTGCACAGTGTCATGTTGTAACTGTGCTAACTAGTGGTGTGTTGTATCCTTGGCTCTGCCAAGTGTGTCAATGTGTGTGCGTGCCTGTGAGAGTGTGGATGTGTTGATGCTGACACCTGTTCATGTGGACAGGCATGTGTACTACACCTACCGTGTAGCTACCATATCACTGATGCAGATGTCACTCACCATCACATATACATTTGGAGGACTCCTTGACATGTAACATGTGGTGCATCCAATGACTGCTTAGACATGAGATAGCAGTACATAGTCAGTCAGGGGTTTGATACCCTGGACTGGTAGGTGTGTGACACAAACATGCTTATATTTTACTCTCCCTACCCTCCCTGACTTATCTTTGCCTCTGTCTGCCTCTCTCACTCACTCTTTGGTGGATGTGGAGATGTACACCTGCTTTGCTTAGGCAGCAGCATGTGTATTGTCAGTGATGTGCATGTTCAGCTGATGGCCTCTGCATGAATTGCAATCCTCCTCTAGCTGATTGCATGTGGAACAGCTGTGGTAACATTTCTATAGCCAATTGCATGGAAACACAGTCCAGTATCTAGGACCATCATGTTGGTGTTGGGCCTTTTCATTAACTGTGAGCAGGAACTAGATCTGTTGTTTGGCAAACAATATCACAGATGGATTGGGGACTTACCTCTGACAGCATACACTGTGGAAACAGGCCAACACACAGAAGAGGGATGTGCCTGTCTTGACTACAGACTGTAGCTGCTGCTATACTGTGGTTGGGGTAATGGTGGTTAAACAGGGTGTGTGTAGATATGGCTGTCCTACATGTTTTAATACTTGTCATGTCAGTGCTATGTTTATGAGGAAACCTCATCTGTAGGGTCATCTGCAGACTGGGCAGTGTGAGGTGCCTTGTGTTCCATGTGTTACCCACAGAGCACCTATCTGTCAACTGCAGAAGGTAGTGTGAGGATTGCAGTCAGTAGATGGTGACAGCCTGGAGAGCTATTGATTCATATCTCTTGTAGGACATATGTTGCAACAAACCCTGCTACGATAATAAATGTATAAGGTTATCACAGCAACATGTCAATATTGGCCCTATGTTTGTGCCTTCAGCCATAACTCTGTCAACTTTGTACATATGTTATGCAGTAGGGGGTGCATATGCTCTGTACACCATATTCATTGACAGCATATCTGATAACAAGCCAGTGAGATATCACACTGCTACACATGTTATGTATAGTAGGGGTTATATTTAAGGATATAGCCTGGGCATTCTGTGGTTGTGTGTACAGTACTGAGGTATGTGTATGTCTGGTAATTGTCGAAAGTGTGTGTATACTGAATATGTACCTTGGCCTGTGTATAGACTGTGGTAGATGTCATTGTTCTAGGTCCTGTTCTAGCTGATGTTACATGCTGCACCACTGTATGTCACCCTATCAGCTAACATGTTTGTAGGGGCAAACACACATGTCCAAACACAGATGCCAAGAGGTCCAGCAAGACAAACAACATTCTCAGTAGAAAAAAACACTTTAATGTGAGGAGCAAAAGTGGTTTTTCTACTGGCTGATTGTGTTGTCTTGCAGCTTCACATCCCATACCACAGACAGGCATCGGGCCACACTGTGTAGTGGCCCAGTATATGTAGGGTTGGTGTGTGAGTGGCACATATGAGGATGGTGTTGATCAGATAGTCCATATACTGTAATATTATGCTAGCTAACCATATGTGGATGTGGCTGTGTTCACATTGGTTGTGGTTATGCACTTTCACACAGGTGTTTGTTACTCTGTGATGTGGCATGCCTGTACAGCCTGTATCTATGCAGGTACATGTGTATTCCCACATAGGAGATGTAGGCCAGTGTTGAGTCAGTCTGTCTGTAGCCTGCACTGTGCTTTGTTACATGCTTAGCAGCATACTGTACTTACCCAGTGAGATGTCATGTCCAGATACTTGCCAGATGTACTGCTGCTGGACTACCAGTGAGATGTCATGTCCAGATACTTGCCAGATGTTCTGCTGCTGGGCTACCATAACAGTCATGTATGTCAGGCAAAGCAGTGGGATGCTGTTCAGATGTCTGTCACTAACTAGTGGGTAGTATGTGGCCATGGCACCTCTGTACCAGTGGTTATGATGTGTCAGAACAGACAGGGGTCTATGAATGCATAACCTATAGGGCAAATATATACTAGTATGTATGTGATATACCCATCTACATGGCTGTTACCATCCACATTGTCAGGATTGGTCCACATGTCTTGCATGAAGGGGTTCTGTGTATACCCCTGGACTGACCAGAGTGTGTCAGACTGTCCACATATATTGGCCATATCCCAGCTGTAGTCCACAGGGGATTACTGTGCTAGCAGTGGTACTGTACTATGATGTCCTTAGGATGTCTGTCAGTAGCCAATGGCACACATGTTAACAGCAGATTTGGCCTCCAACACACACCATTTCTGTGAAGACAATCCCTATTACAGTAGCAATAGTCTACAAATATACCTGCAATACATACCTGACATCCCCTTGCACTGAGAGGTTGGGACTATTGGGGCTGAGGTAGGGCTCCACTCCATGTTCAGGACATAGGGTGAACATATATGTATATATAATTATAGATGTATCAATATAGATATATACACATATACATATCTTGCTTAGTGTATGCCAACAGTTTTACACATATGTGCCTGTCTTCCAGCCTCTGTCCTCCACCTATATACCAGGATTTGCACCTATGAAATACTGTCAGGGGTTGTTATGTAGTGGGCTGTGTGTATGTCATGCTGTCATTCCTGCCATCACTCCACTACTGTTGTGACCGCTACACATACTGGGGGGTTGGGGCCATATGTATGTGGGCTTCACCTACACAATACATGTGTGCCCTAATGCACTCCAGAGGCCAGTGTATGTAACAGTGGTATATGGCCCAGTATTATTGAGTCTGCTGTGGGTGCACCATAACTAAGCTAGGCTGTTACATCATGTGTGGGTATCAAGGGTAAGCTGCCTTAAGGTATCTGGATGTACATTACCATACAATCCACCTTGGGTAAATGCAGGCCTACTGCCTCCTGCCATACAGAATATTCTGTTTGTCATTGTGATTGTGATGGTGTCAGTTATGCCTTGTTATGTAACAGATACATCCCATTGTGTCAGCTGGGGTCTTTACCCCCTAAGGATTGTGTACAGAGTGTAGATAGAGGCTGCTGCACAATACATCTGCATTATGTACTGTTGATTGTTTGGTATGCTGTGGCCCAGTCTGTATTTACTATTGTACTATCTGAAGGCTTGAGCCTGGACAGCAACATATGTCAACCTTTACAGACTACTGTGTTAGTATTAGTATAACTGTTATACAGTTGTATTACTCTGTTCATATGGAGGTCAGTATCTAAACAGCTATATGACATGGCATATAGAACTGTCATAGTACACAGATAAAGCTTTCCCAATTATACACTTGTGTGTGGTGTTAGATCCTTTGATATCTCTGTGGGTATATGTTGCAGGCAATGAATGTCAGTTGTATGGGTAGCTCATACAGTCCCCAGTTGGTAAGGTGGTAACTGTAGGAATATTGGCTGCTCCATATTGTGTGCACGTACTGCATATGTATCTTACTGTACATATCTATGTGTGTGTATGTGTAGTTACATATCTATCTATCTATCTATCTATATGTATAAATATATATATGTATGTTCTGAATACATCAGGGTTATGTATATCTGACATGGCTTAGTGGTAAATACTTTGACTATGGTGTGCAGGGTCCTGAGTTCAAGCCTTGCAGAAGCTGCTTATTTTGTTGCTAGGCAGAACAAGGGCCATTGGATACAGAGTGGTTAAGGCACTTTTAAGCAGTTGTAAGTGGGTTTGTGCGATGGTAAGCACTGCTAACGTCCGGTTACTGTTTCTCATACTCTGTTAGCTCCTGAATTGCTTAACCTGTGTGGGCATTGCTTACCCCCATGCAATCAGGCTAAAACCTGCTTACTGCTGCTTAAAAGTGCTTACTCCCACTTACGCCCATGCTAATTTCTTTAAAAGAAAAAAAAAAGGAGTTGATAAGAAAGTGCTGAGAAAAGGGGCACAAAGAGGGAAAGACAGTAGGGAAAATAGCCAGGGATGTGCAGGAAGGGTGTAGGGAAGGTCCATAGCTGCCTATTTCTGCTACAGCAACAGTTGTGCATATGCACTGAGTTTGGAGGTAGATTCAGACACTCAAACCCCTGTGAGTGGGTGAGGACAACAATAATTTATTGTGATGCCAATTAAACCAGATTACATGTGTCCAGTGGAGACGTGTGTGAAATGGAGAGCTATGTATGGGGCGAGATTGTTTTGTGGGAAAAGATTGCCTTTTTTTTTCAGGTGAGAGTGGGATGTCGGGGAGGGGTGGTAGGTATATTTGGGGAGGTAGCTTGGTTAGGTTAACAGACAAGACAAAGAAGATGCATACAAGGGGTGGTATATGACACATGTAGGTGGTAAACACCTTGGACAGGGAGGGGTGTTTATAAGTCGCAAGCCCATGAGCCCCCCAAATGGAAACAGTAGGACTGAGGTCACCACCCATGGGCAGTCACCATTGCACCTTCACGGCCCCAAAGGTGGCCATGCTGGGGGCTGGGTAGAAGGGGCAGGCTCATCCTCTAATTGCACCACTCAGCCCTCAAGCTGGAGTAGCTGGTCTCAAAATGCTCTATCGATATCCCTACACACCACAGCCCAGTGATATTACCTTTACTAATAGCATAAATATGTTCATACATTCTACTTTTAAATACTCTATCGGTTTTCCCGATGTAGAATGCAGAACAAAACCGGCATAAAGCCAGGTATACTACTCCTTTAGTATTACAATTATATTTATCCTTTTTACTTTAACCGATAGAGTATTTAAAAGTAGAATGTATGAACATATTTATGCTATTAGTAAAGGTAATATCACTAATGCCTTAGCTAGGCATACATTATCTGATCCTGGCCATGACTTTCATTTTATGATTATTGAAAAAATCACGGAAAATGTTAGGGGAGGTCCAATGTCATTATACCTGGAAGAAAAAGAGCTATGTTGGCAACTGAGGCTGAATGCTTCAGTATATCCTGGGCTCAATGATACCATCTCTATAATGAGCCTTTTAAAACTTATGGCTTCTTTTAGATAAATTTGTATATTTATTATGTTTATATTCAGTTTTGAATGTATATTTGGTGTTTTACTTTTAATAAGAATGATATGTATATATGTATTATACTGAATGCATATTGCTTTTAATTTAAAGGCAGGATGTGATGTCATGTAATGCTGTTTTATAAGAAGTGTCTTTTTCCTGTTTTTTGTCTGAAGAAGTTTATCTATTGCAGTATAAACGAAAGCGCTTACTATACTAAACTTGTGTCCAACGTGGTGTCTTTTTGGATTACTTCGTTTGTTTTCTTTTTCCTGCTTATTTGTTATATCTCTCAAGTGTTCAAGCACACGTTCTTTAAGGCATGTATCTGTTGTATATCGACAGGAG